>NC_057799.1:336351741-336376549 GCF_018294505.1 Triticum aestivum
GGGGGCACAAACAATTAACCTCTCATCACTCGCGCGCTGGTGTGAAAATATACAAAAACTATCTGGCGGTGACAAGTGACACCCATGTGTTATGCCACTTTGTCACCGCAGAATAGTTTGGGAGCGATCTTTACAAAGGGCATTACTTAACTAGTAGTGATTTTGTTGAATAGGTGTACTCAGAATCAACAGGAGAACTTAGTATTACTCTCACCATAATCGCTTGCACGTATACGACATGGTAAAGTAGCTCTCTGGATCGGTGGTACTCCAATATATCAAAGAGTCAAATACTCAAATGTTTGATTTTACTAGCAAGATGCCCATGCATTGCATGGAACATCAAGATGCATTTCTATGAATAGTTTATCTTGTAAGAGAAAAGGCTGAACAAGAGAAGGCTTTATTTGCAAATGTGGAGAGGGGTGTGGATATCTTTTTACAAAATTGACATAGTTTTTTTTCCTATCCGTCAGATATAAATCGGACGGCCTATATTACAGGATGGCAGGCACACCATCACCACGAACTCCGTTTTTTATAAGAGTAGAGACAATCAGGTCAAATCAGAAGGATAAAGTCTATCTGAATCTCTTTTACTAATTGTCTTCTTAGTTAATATTTGATTTTACAATCAGGTCAAATCAGAAGGATAAATTCATCCGAATTTTTTTAATTAATTGCTTTCTTAGAAATGGCCATTTGGATGTCCTTCAAGTCCTCAACTTCTCGGCTGCTCGAGCTGCAATGGCAAGCCTTTTCGGAGGCTCCTGCTGCACTGCCACATGCACCCGGAGCCAAGCTCTTGGCCATATGTGTGGAAAACTCTTTTGACGGACTTGCGTCAAAATGTCGATCAACCGTACACGCGTTCGACCAATTGAGCCAGCCTATCTCCCGCTATACACACATAGCTTCTCAGTTTCGGTTGTGGGAACCTGGACCCCAACCCGTTTTTATTGGTTTTCATAACCTTCTAGAAGGTTCCTAAACCATTTTATTATTATTATTTTCCTTTTCTTTTTGTTTTTTGGTTTTTTCTGTTTCATTTCTTCCTTTGTTCTCCTTTTCTATTTTTTATTTATTTTCAGAAAGTTTACAATATTCAAAAAGAAATTGTGTTTCCAAATTTAGCTCAGAATTTTACTAATTTTGTGCTTCTCAAAAATTGTTAGAAATTTCAAAAATTCTTCGCGTTCACAAAAATTGTTCAAAGTTTTAAAAATATATTTCTGTCTTCAAAATTTTGTTCATGTACTCAAAGAATGTTTGTGTTTTCAAAATTTGTCTGGGATTTTCAAGTTGTTCTAAATTTCAAAATTTGATTCTCGAAATTCAAAAGATGGTCTTGTTTTCAGAAAATGTTTTGGATTTCCAAAATCAATTTGTCAAGAAATGTTCACAATTTCAAAAAGTGTTCGCGCTTTCCAAAAAGCATTGAAATTTCAAATTTTGTTTGAGTTGTTGAAAAATTGCTGGATTGTCATGCATTATTCCCTTTTAAATGTTTTTTTTACCATTTTCAATAAATGTCTGATTTTTTTAGAAAGTGTTCGGATCCGAAGCTTCCATCAGTTCTAAAACATCAAGACTCCTATTTGTATGTAATTAGTAGCTCGATTGACTAACAATGCACCTTCAAATGGTAAAGGTCTCGAGTTTGACTCCACACCTGGGCTTTTTTTGTTATTGTTTCCATTGCACCGTTGCACGCAATTGAGCCGACCTAGTGGGAGCTATGTATGTGTGTCGCGAGCCTATTTGATGCAAAATGCATCAAATAGGGGAGCGCCCCACATTTGCCTTTGGCTGCCATTGCATTGATCGAGATTGGGCCGACACGGGCCACCATGGCCTTACCCACTCGCACTCATGAATTGAAAGCTTACTCGTGCTCGAGAGAAAAATTAAACGTTAACTCACTTCAACACAAGCTTGGAATATGATTTCGCTTCTCATATGTTCTTTTACACCCAGACTATGGAAAGCTGGAGCTTCTCTAATGGCATCGCTTGTGTCCATTCTAACAAAGGAGGTCTGCTGAGGGGTTACTTGTACTTGATCAATGTGTGGGAGCGCCAAAATTTACCATAATGGCTCCCACGCCTTTATAAATGATTTTCACTGCTAGATGTCAACCATGGTCCATGATAGTTGTTGAATATGATTTTGGTGTCCTAGATTTTGGAACTGCATTCATATCCTACGTATCCATGGTGCTAAATGCAGTTACTTCTAAGGATAGAATATCCTTTGTATTAACCAAAAGTTGTTCTCTACTTCAATACTTATTATAAGCAGTAAACCCTAGGAAAATTGTTCTATGGTAATTTCATTATAATACCAAGTATGTTACAAAATAGAGGAGAGAACGAGAGAGAAAAAGCTTAAAAAGTCTAAGGAAAAGAAGAAAAAACAACTATCCAATTCCAGTTCTAGGTAACATGAGCAAGGATTAGAAGCTAACGAAAATAGCCAATCCATGAATCAAACATGTATGCCCCTGATTCTATGTTGTAGCAGTTTCAAATCCTCTTTTAGAGCATATCTCCAAGACTGTATGGTGCGGTTTGAGTTTCTGAAAGTCCTTGCAATTCTTTGGAGCCAGATGTTCCAACAACCAAGAATAACAATTTCAATGCTGATAGGTTTGGTAAATGCATCAAAGGTAACAAGAGTGTCACCATATACTGAGGTACCTTTTTTCAGGTATGAGTGTCTCTAAGCAACCACTGGTACAACAAGCTGTTATAAAAATGGTTTTTAATCCCTTTCCGCAACGGAGTTTAAAACCGTCGTCTTGCCTGTGTATGAGATAGGGGGTCCTTCCCACACGGCCCAGAAACCGTCGGGGATGGGGAGTAGGAGTGCATATGTTCTCTAGAACAAAGCGTATGATATGCCCGCATCTATCCCAAACGCGATCATCACACAATTGTTTGTGATATATCGCATATCCCAAACGCTCCATCCTTGCTACTCGTGCGTGCTGGCATTACCATTGCACTCACTATTCTGTGATGCAACGTTTACGTTGCGCAACCCATCACGAACAGTTCATGATTGTAAAGCATGTATGATAAGGAGACTATCACACACACATTCACTTCTCCCGAACCGTATGCGATATATAATTAAGAAGATTAGCTAATCATCGTACGAGTGTCGGGTAGGATTACAAAACGCCGGACTGTCGTACCAGTGTCGTACAGGATAACTGTCACACATGCTATTTTGTGGTGCAACATTTATGATGTGTACGACATCAAAAACAGTTCGTGATTGTAAACCGCATCCGATAATGCGACTATCACAAACATTTAGTTTGCTCGCAACGTTTGTGACATCGTTTGACATCACACACGCTTCGAAAATAGCAACTGTGTGCATGGTCGCACACGTTTCCTCTCCGTGAACTGTGTTGTATTATGATTTATATCACACACATTTGTGCTTTACAGACCGTGTGCGCCGTAACAACATGCAAATCGTATTTTCACCCTAATTTAATCCCTGCTACTTAAAATTGAACTGAATTTCACTTTGAAAGTAGGTTATAACTTTATTCATATCCATCAGGTTCAACAACCAATGCATTATTTGATTCATATGTTCAAGAATTGCATAAGCATCAAATAAAGAATGACGGTAAAGAAAGAGGCGTAAGACATTCTGGTTGCTGAACCAGGTGAAGCAGAATGCCTATATTGTGCTCTCCTCCATGCAGAAGGCACACACGACTCTAGTCCAACCCCTTGTGATGGCCAACCGCGCATCCTTCACTGTCTTCATCAGGACAACTAGATAGTCAATGTGTTCCGGTAGAAATACTTTAACCTTTGCATGCTGTAACACCCCAGATGTAAAACTTCCATATTTGGCAATGTATCCAACCTTGTCATGTTCAATACCAAGTGGTTTTCCTCATTGTGGGTTTCATTTTGGGTTTGCTTTGTTTCCCATTGCATTGTCTTGTGATTACTTGTCGTATTTCTTTTTGCCATCCATTGTTGCATTATGGCCTCATCATATGTTGCATTGTGCTTGGGGTCATTTTACTTGTCATCATCATCATGCGCATCTTCATGTGTAGCATATTGCATTATGGCATGTTATTTTGTGAGTCATGGCATCATCACATCCCCCCTCATCTCCACACCTCTTCCTTTCCTTATTTTGGCAAGCAATATTATTAGCCTCCATTAATGTTCATTTTCCCCCAATAAATCTTGCATCGTGTCCTAAACCCCTCTGCCAAGTTTCACCTCTTTTGGAGTTGTTTTGGTTAGGTTCAAAAATGCCTCAAATTTGAATATAATTCAAACTTGTTTTATTTTTCTACCTCTAAAAATGCCCAACTCAATTTATTCAAATAGTGGGTAATTTCAGGATCATGGGGATATTTTTATATTTCTCCAACTCCTCTCTTTTTCCCTGTGCTTTTCCCTTTATTTCTGTCTAAAGAAAATTGAGAAAAGAAAGCAGCAGCAGCAGCAGCGCGTGCCCCAACCGAGCCGCGGCCCCATCCAGCCCAGCCCCACAGCCCACCAGCGCGCGCGCCAGCCCGCCCGCACGATGCTTCGCCCCTTTTTCACCCACGCACCCGCACACCCCCCTCTGCTTCGCGCCCACGTGGCCAAGCCGGCTCCATCCGCCAGCGACCTTGGCTACACCCCCACCCACCTTCTTCCTCCTCGGGCCCCCTCGCGAGCACGCACATGGCCACGGCCGAGACGACGGCGTGCTCCACCCGTCGCCCTGGCCCTCTATAAACTCCCTCTCCTTGCCCTGCCGCTCCGCTAGGGTTCGCTCTTCCCCTCGCTGCCGCCGCCAGGCCACCTAACCCACCACATCCGCCGCTGTCCGCCGTGCCCGAGCGCATCTGAGAGCACGGCCTCGTCGCCGGCGTGTACCCCTTTGACCTCCGCCTCGCCAACCGTGTCCCTCATCTTCCCCGACGTTGACTACGTCCCCGTCGTCGTCTGCGTGGAGCCGAGAACCCCTGCAACGACCTCTTCTTCCTCGTCTACGACTCCGGCCGCCGTAAGTGTTCGATCGCCGCCATCACCGTCTCCGTCCACCTCCCGACAAAACCAAGCTCACCACCGTGCTTGTGGTGAGCACGCGCATCTCCCCGTCCCTTTTTTCCCTTTGATTGCATGCTGTAGCCGCGTCCGCCACGAGCGCCCGAACCCGCCTCCGTCGGACCTCGCTCCGGCGAGTGCTCCGACCACCGCAGCGCCTCTACGCGTGTCCATCGCCTCCGCCATGTGGAGTAGAGTCGGCTACGTGTCCTCGCCACTCCGATAGTGCCCGTAGTTGTCGTGTTTGAGCTCGTCTCCGCCGCCTCTGTTTTTCGTCATCAACGTCCGGTGCCGCACGTTGCACGCGGGTGTGTGGAAACTCCTTCTGATCCCGTTGCGCCCCGTTGCCGCGTATTGTGGACACCAGAGAGACTCCGACGAGCTCTCTGCCGTCTCTGCACAACGGCGAACCCCTCCTCTACTTCCCTGTTTTGCCACCACCTTGTGGGACCCTGCAGGACCCACCCGTCAGCCTCACAGGGGACCAGGTCCCACCTGTCATCCCCTCTCCTCTTTTCTTCTTTTTCTTTTATTTTATTCCCAGCGAATATTCTATTTCTGGCATATGGAATCTATCCATTTTGGCCAAGTCCATTTCTGGACATTTCCCTTCATGGAAAATGCCTATTCTGTCATATTCCTTTTTAGGCAGTTTTGCATTCCAAATATTATATATGATTTAGGGGTAGAAAAATCCCACCAATCCAGTGGTGGCATTACTTTTTGCATTTGAGCAAGTTCATGACCATGTCATTTCACATCATGTTACTGTTTTGTCTTTTATGTGTATAGTTATGCAAAAATGCTATGTGATTGTTTAGCCCTTGTGTAGCTTCTTTTTCATGTCTACTTCATGTTAGAATTTATTTCATGCCATATAGTGCACTGTGATGGGTGCCACAAACTTGCAAAGTTGCCTACATGAATCTGTTTCTGCTGTGCCATGTAATTCCACCAAGTCTGAAATCAGTCATATCAGTTGCCATGTTTGCATTGTTGCTATCATCTTTTCTGTGGATCTTTGGAACAAGTTCAGTAAGGGTGTTTTGTTAATTGCACTTACTAGTAGCATTACATGCTCAAGTTTGCCAGGATAGGTTCCTGTGACATGTAGTTTACTAGCTCTAAATATTGTAACCTGATGCTGTTTCTGTCATGATCAGTGAATTTCCACATATTTGCCATGCTGGTTTAGTCATGTTCTAGGGGTTTCTAGCAGTAGCTCAGTGTTCATGATTTATAGAGCTTCACCTGTACTTCAATGCCATCTATTTTGTTTTCATGTTCGGGTGCTGTAGCATATTTATACTATGCATCTAAGTTATCATGTTGCTGTTTTCCACATCGCAATGCATCTTGTTTTGCTCGTCATTTGCAAACCGTGCATCCGTTTCTGGTGATCTTCTTATCGATTTCAACCGAAATCTTTCAATCTTTCCAGTGGCATGCTTGGGTTACCAAGATTCTGCCCATGTCCTTCATGACTCCACCGTTTTCCTTCTCGTTGTCCGTCCTCTTCGTTCCGATAGATCCGTAACTTCGTGCATACCGTTCTTTTATGCATCCTTGTTAGTCTTGCGTGTAGAACATGTTCTTGTCATGAGTGGTTGTTTATTGTATGGTTGTCTTTTCTTTTGGTAGTTCTGGGAGACGAGTTTGAGTACGAGGACCCTGTCGAGTACGTTCACGAGGAGCCAGCTTTCGACACCGTTGAGAACATTGCAGGCAAGATGATCATTACCCCCGATATCACTTCTATCTTTGCTAGCTAGTTGTTCGTTCTATCGCTATGTCACACTACCTACCACTTGTTTATCAAGCCTCCCATATTGCCATGTCAAGTCTCTAACCCACCTTCCTAGCAAACCGTTGTTTGGCTATGTAACCGCTTTTGCTCAGCCCCTCTTATAGCGCAACTAGTTGCAGGTGCAGTGTAGGTTGTTCCATGTTGGAACATGGATATGTTGGGATATCACAATATCTCTTATTTAATTAATGCATCTATATACTTGGCAAAGGGTGGAAGGCTTGGCCTTTTGCTCGGTGTTTTGTTCCACTCTTACCGCCCTAGTTTCCGTCATACCGGTGTTATGTTCCTTGATTTTGTGTCCCTAACACGGTGAGGGTTTATGGGCCCCTCTTGACAGTTCGCTTTGAATAAAACTCTTCCAGCAAGGCCCAACATTGGTTTTACCATTTGCCTAATAACAACTAAAACTTGCATAGGGAGTAATTAACCCGAGGATTCTTAATCAACAACTCGAGCCAATGCTCCTCATGAGTGTTGGTCCAAAATGGGCAGACTGCGGGGCCACCACGGGGCAACCCGAGGATCTGGTTTTACTCATAGACTTTCCCATCCGGACGTGGGCTGGGACGAAATACACGCGGCTACTATCAGGGTGTCGACACGCCGGGAGGTCTTGCTGGACTTGTTTTACCATTGTCGAAATGTCTTGTGCACCGGGATTCCGAGTCTGATCGGAGGGTCCCGCGATGGAGGATTGTCTCTGCGGATCGTGATCTTGTCATGGGATAAGTTGGGACACCCCTGCAGGGTTTAAACTTTCGAGGGCCGTGCCTGCGGTTATGTGGCAGATGGGAATTTGTTAATATCCGGTTGTAGAGAACTTGACACTTGACTTAATTAAAATGCGCCAACCGCGTGTGTAACCGTGATGGTCTCGTTTCAACGAGGGTCGGGAAGTGAACATGGTGGGGTTATCTTTGAACGTAAGTAGTTCAGGATCACTTCTTGATCACTTCTAGCTTTGCGTCCGTTGCGTAGTTTCTCATCTTACTATTGTACTCGTATGTTAGCCACCATACTTGCTTAGTGCTTGCTGCAACTCCACCATATAACTACATCTTACCTTTAAGCTTAAATAGTCTTGATATCGTGGGTTTTGAGATTGCTGAGTCCTCGTGGCTCTCAGATACTACAAACACAGTTGCAGGTACCGACGAGACTAATGCAGGTGATGCCACTAAACTCAAGTGGGAGTTCGATGAAGACCTTGGCCGTTACTATGATTCCTTTCTGGACGATCAGTAGTGGTGCCCAGTAGGGTTGATCAGGACTTAGCATGGGTGGTTGTCTTTTATTCGTTTGGTTTCGTCCGTAGCCGGACTTTGTGTTCATCTTGAATGATTGTATAACTTGATGATATTGTGTGACATTGTGGCGATTGTAAACCAAAGCTCATATTCTGTCTATTCAGTACATGATAGGAGCAAAGATACAACCACTCTTGCGACCATACCAATATGCGCTTAGGCCCCAAGTCGTGCCTCCACACATATGGAGTATAGTCGCATATTGGGCATTACAAGTTGGCAATCAGAGCCATCCTGAATAAGGGGCCCCCTGCTTGATCGAACCGCTGACGTTGTTGAGTCTAGTGCAAAACTATTTTGAGTCTTAGGATTATATATATCGGAGAGTAGGATTCTTTTTACTCCTCAGCCCCCTTCGTCGCCTGGTGAGGACTCCTGACGTAGATGTTTTGACTTTCCTCTCCTCATTTTCATTAAAAAAAATTAGGATCATGCGGGTATCCTGGGATCCTTCCGATATTGTTGTGACGAGAACATTGTTCTTGGTGCCTCCTGACATTTAGCGGTTGTGGCAGTGTCCCGGGGAGTTGAGCTCCGAGGTGTTGTCGTCACAATTTTATTGTTGCAGTTCCGGTATACTGAGCTCACCGACAACGAAAATATCTTATATGCAGTTAGTGGTGAGATAACCTCGACGCCACCCAGTACTGGGGAGGGAGTTCAGGAGTATTGCCATAGCTCGTATATCGGATGCTTTTCGAAGGTCGAGGTACACGATTTCTGGAGTTTTCTTGGTTATGTGTTGATGGATGGATACAGTTGGAGCGTAGGGCTTGTTAGTTGTGTGATATATATTGTGCCTCCCTGTATCCCCAACACCATATTGCATAACCAGAAAGTTTCAGGAGTTAATAGGTGGGAATTCAAGTAGCTCTTAGTTATCTTTCCGACAGATATTTGGTATGAGATTGGGGAATCTTTACCATGTATTTGTTCCAGTTGCACCTTGTTGTTTTATTCATCAATCTCTTTACTAGTGGCTTCTCACTCAAATGGTCGTATCATATTGACTTTGGAATGCATTCGTTCAATCTCCGTTCCGATGCTTTTTGTGAAGACTTCTTTGCACATGTCTATCCGTTGATTCAGCTTGCCTATCATTTCAATGGTGGTTCTAACGGATGTCACCTTCTTCAGGATGGCTCCTCCTACACGTCTGAATCCACAACGTACCGATGGAGAGCATTCGAACCCTCCACCTCCGCCACCTACTCCTCCTCCAGAGGCATGGCAAGCTGTGATGGCGGCCACCAACGCCAATACCTAGATGCTTTTGCAGCTCTTGCAAGAGCGCAACCAAGGCCAAGGCAACCAAGGAAACCAGGGCCAAGGGCAATTCAACAATCAGCCTTAGTTTGCTACACTCAACCAGTTTCTTGCAAATCAGCCAAAGTCTTTCAGCGCTTGTGCTGAGGCCATGGACGCTGATGATTGGCTCGTGGACATCAACAAGCATTTTGAATGCAGCAATGTCAGGCCTGAGGACTACGTCAAGTTCACTTCTTTTTAGCTCAAGGACCAAGCAGCAGATTGGTATCAGCAGTACAAAGACTCTAGAGGGGGTCGAGTGACTACCTGGACTGACTTCTGCCGGGACTTCCGAGCTCATCATATTCCAACAAGTGTTGCCGAGAGCAAGCGTGAGGAATTTCGCAATCTCAAGCAAGGAAGCATGTCCGTGTATCAATACAACATCCAGTTTCAAAAGCTTGCTCGCTTCGCAAGGCAATACATTCCTGATGAAAAGAGCATGATCTATCACTTCAGGGGTGGCCTCAGAGAGGATCTGCAGTTAGCTCTCGTTCTTATTGAGCCTACTTAGTTCGACCAGTTCTACAACATGGCCCTCAAGCAAGAAGCTGCTCAGCTCAAGTGTGAGGCTTCAAAGAAGAGAATCAGGGATGTAGTCTAGTCTTCTTCTTCCTCGCAGGTGGTAGCAAAGCAACATAAGTTCTGGCTTCCTCCACCTCCTCCATTTCGTCAGCCCTACCAGCAGAAGAACTCAGGTGGTCGTGGTTCTTCCCACCCACCCAACCCAGGCTATCAGAACAAGTCTCAGACTCAGGCTCCGAGGACAGGTGGTCCTCCTCCTCCACCTTTGTGTCTGCTTTCAGAGGTCAATTGCCACATGTGTGGTTTGAAAGGGCATTACTCAAACAAGTGCACCCAGAAGCGCCTTCCGCCTCCTCCTCTGGTCAGGTCAGGAAGCAATGCAGTTTTCAAGCACAATCCCAAGTCCGCAAGAGTGAACTTGATGAATTCAGCTCAAGCAGAGGATTCTTCAGAAGTGATCATGGGTAATCTCCCCGTTAATGATATTCCTGCAAAAGTTTTATTTGATACTGGTGCATCTCTTTGTTTCATGTCATATCCATTTGCATCCAAACACAATTTGCATACGGAGCTCTTGTCAAGACCTTTAGCCGTCGTTTCTCCGGGGAGGAACATGAGTTCCTGTGTGGTGGATCCGGATGTTACCATCAAGATGGGCAATTATAAATTGCTGGCTTCCGGAATTGTTCTCGGCGATTCCGATATTGATCCCATTCTTGGCATTGATTGGCTTTCTCAGCACAATACCTTTCTTGATTGTGCTGCCAAGGAGATTAAATTGACACATCCGTTTGAAGATGTGATTATCTTTGTGGCTCGAGATGAAACATTCGGTTGTTCTCTCTTAATGAGAAAGGCGAGATTGACGCTATTTCTCAGATTCCAGTGGTTTGTGAGTATCAAGATGTGTTTCCTGAAGAGCTTTCGGGTATGCCTCCTCACTGGCCAGTCGAGTTCATTATTGACCTTGAGCTCGGTACAGAACCCGTTTGCAAGTGCCCATACAAGCTTGGGCCAAAAGAGCTAAAAGAATTGAAGAAACAACTCGATGAACAAGAACGTCTGGGTCTAACAGACCAAGTTCATCTCCGTGGGGTTGTGGTATTCTCTTTGTCCAGAAGAAAGATGGCACGGACCGACTTTGCGTCGACTGCCGCCCATTGAACAAGAAGACAATCAAGAATAAATACCCACTTCCCAACATCAACGAGTTATTCGAGCAACTCAAAGGTGCAAAGGTGTTTTCCAAGCTTGACCTCCGTATGGGTTATCACCAGATTCACATTCGTGAATAAGATATACCAAAGACAGCATTCAGAACAAGCTTTGGTTCTTATGAATATACTGTCATGTCTTTCGGGCTTGCAAATGCCCCTCCAACATTCTATCGTATGATGAACTTCATCTTCAACCCCTACACCAATAAATTCGTCCTCGTGTATCTCGATGATATCGTGTTGTTCTCCAAGAATAAAAAGGATCATGCCAAGCATTTGTGATTGGTGCTCGACAAGCTCAGAGAGTATCAATTCTACGCAAAGTTATCCAAATGTGAGTTTTGGCTTGATGAAGTTCTTTACCTTGGTCACATCATCTCTGCTAAGGGCATTTCTGTCAACCCAGAAAAGGTTGCTTCAATTGTCAATTGGGAGCCTCCTCAGAATGTCAAGCAGCTCCACAGTTTCCTTGGGCTTGCAAGCTATTGCCGAAGATTTGTTGAGAACTTCTCAAAAATTGCGAAGCCTCTTTCCAACCTCCTCCAGAAGCATGTTAAGTACTCCTGGACTCCTGAGTGTGATGTTGCCTTCAATACTCTCAAGGAGAAACTCGTCACAGCTCCAGGCCTAACTCCTCCTGATGAGTCCAAGCCATACCAAGTTTTCTGTGATGCCTCGTTGCAAGGTCTCGGTGTTGTCTTAATGCAAGAGAAGAAAGTTGTGGCCTATACTTCTCGTCAGTTGAAGCCAAATGAAAGGAACTACCCCACTCACGATCTTGAGTTGGCGGCAGTTGTCCATGCATTAATAACATGGAGACATCTCTTGTTGGGAAGGCAAGTGGACATTTTTCACCGATCACAAGAGCCTCAAATATATCTTCACTCAACCCAACCTCAACCTCCGGCAAACTCGTTGGGTCGAAATGATCCAAGAGTACAATCCAAGCATTGAGTACACTCCCGGGAAGGCTAATGTGATTGCAGATGCATTGAGCAGAAAGGCATATTGCAACAGCTTAATTCTCAAGCCATTCCAACCTGATCTTTGTGAAGCTTTCTGCAAGCTCAACCTCCAAGTTGTTCCTCAAGGTTTTCTTGCCAACCTTCAAGTTACTCCAACTTTGGAAGATCAAATTCGTGAGGCACAACTCCTTGAACCATGGTGAAGAAGGTGAAACATGGTGTTGCCAAGGTCCTTTCCAAATACAAGTGCTATCACATTGATGAAAAGGACACCTTATTCTTCGAGGACCGGATTGTGGTTCCAAAAGGTGGTCTCAGGAAGGTCATAATGAACGAAGCGCACAATTCTCTTCTTTCTATCCACCCAGGCAGTTCGAAGATGTACCATGACCTCAAGCAGCCATATTGCTGGACTCGCGTGAAGCGAGAAATTGCTCAATTCGTGAATGAATGTGATGTCTATCGAAGGGTGAAAGCAGAGCATCAACTACCAGCTGGTCTCCTCCAACCTCTTGCTATTCCGGAATGGAAGTTTGATCATATCGAAATGGACTTTGTCACTAGCTTTCCCAAGTCCAAGCGTGGGAATGATGCTATCTTCGTTGTCATTGACAAGCTTACAAAAGTGGCTCATTTCCTTCCAATCAAAGAATCTATCACGGCAGCTCAGTTGGCAGAGCTATACACCTCCAGAATTGTCTTGTTGCACGGAATCCCTCAGCTGATCTCTTCAGATCGTGGAAGCATCTTCACTTCCAAGTTTTGGGACTATTTCCAGAAGGCCAGGGGCACCAACATTCGTTTCAGCACGCACTACTACAGGATGCTGCTAACGCGACACTACGATCAGAGACCCTTCGAGAAACTGTGTGCGATGCAATAATCACAAACGGTGCTGTATGAAAACCGCCAGAAATGATGCAAAACGTTTGCGATGGAGGATGCATGAAACACGGTTCAGATTTTAGTTGCGTGTGCGATGCAGGGCATACGGTTCAGCTCAATTAACCATTTGCGATGATGAGGAACAAAAGAAACGGGCAGCCAGATGAAGGTGTGTGCGATGTACAGCTTACGGTTCACTCGGATGAACTGTTTGTGATTAGGCAACACAAAAGAAATGGTCAACAAGATTCAAGGTGTGTGCGATATACGACATGCGGTTCACTCGGATGAACTGTTTGTGTTGAGACATGAGAACAGAAACGGTTCAAATGAACAAGATCTGTGTGATACGAGGCAAACAGGTCTGTAGTCGGAGACATGTGCGAAGACCGATAACAACATAGACGATTACTGCTAACAAGCCATGTGTGTTGTGAGCAAACGATTGCTGGTATACAATTGTGAGTGATTGATGAAAACATCACCGACGGGTTCCATTGTTTAGTCCGTGTGCGATGTGATTTTCTTTGTCTGCACACCATCTACGCTCTGTCTACAGCATCAACATATATACTTAAAAAGACAGCATTGCATAACCAAATTAAGCATACAATTACACAAGTGACTACACACATAACATTTCCGCACACCAAAGAAAGCAATTACATGCATACTAAAGTAGCAGAAATGAGGATCTAATCATCTACTTATTGTTGCGACGATGCTTGCCATTGCTCTGCTTCCAGCTGGATCCCTGGCCGTTTTGGGGAAGGAGGGACTTCCTCATGTCAACGATCCGCCTGTACATGTCGTAGCTCGTGTATGCCTCCTTGGCCGTGTACATGACGTGAGCTTTGTCGAGTTTCTCCATACAGGCAGAGTGCCAGGCACACTTGTCCTTGTTGCACGAATCCTTCATGCCTCTATAGTAGGCGTCGATGATGGCCTCAGCGAGGTGAACCAGTGAGTCCTTCTCATGCTCCTTGCTGCCCCAGATCTTGTATTGGCCCTGGATGTCGACAAGATTCTGGTAGGCGATGCCCGAATTCTCGAGTGCCTTTACATCGTTGGTGATGTCCACTGTAGCGAACATGTAGTGGGGGCTGTTGACAAACCTGGCGAAACGCTCGCAAGGCCTTGTGGCCAGGAAGTAGTGGTAGACGAGGACGTGGTGGCGCACGCACATCTGGGCGACGGCGACCTTGGGACGAGACCCGGCATGAGCATGGGTGTACTCGAGGTCAAACCCGACCACCTTGTACTTCTCCTCGGCAAGCAACAGCTCCATGATGTGGATGGAGTGCTCCGCCCAGACCGGGTCGTTGGTGTACACCACCGAGTGGTCCATGAACCTTCTATGGGTTTCCACCACGGCACGCATGGTGAACTGCTGCTCGTTGTCGGCAGTCGCTCGGAGCGCCGTTGGAGCCGCGCAGGATACCCTCTAAGAGTTTCTCGTGGTGGGTGTGCTTCTTGCAATGGTGGGGCGCGATCGAAAGGTTGAAGAGACACAAGGGTAGGTTAAATGGCCGCTGTAATAAATGGGGGCCGGCCGGCCTGTAATCGTCACGTCTTGTCACGGCGTTCATAGCGGAGGATTCCAGAATCCAATGCACGCTTGACAACACCGCACCCCAGGCGTGGACACTCGAGTGTGATAATTAATTCTGCGCTCTACAGTGCACACGGTGGAAGAAACCAACTATGTGCAATAATGTCAAAGATCGCAGTCGAGTTAGCTATACAGATCGTGTGCTGTGAGATCGACAAGGTAAACTGATTCGAGAATGGTTAATAAAATCTAAGACCATTTCATATTAAGGTCAAAATAGTGCTAGCAATATACGAGTCTCATACGATGCCATTTCAACGATTGTACCACAAAAGCTCGAAATGTTACAAGGTTCAAATTCCAAAGTTATATGGCTCAAATTCGAAGGTTACAAGGTTCAAACTGATATTAGAAATGAAATTCAGCATTTTTGGAGCCTACTCCATTCTGCCGCAGGCACCGGCGCTGATCAACAGACCATTCATTTTTGCGAAATAAATGTAGGGCAAACCTCATTTCCTTCAGCACCCTTGCTCTAAGAACAAAGAACGTGGCGAATATAATCTCCAGTAAGGTCCCTCGGTAGGAGTTCAGAGTAATTTTTGAGAGATGCAGATCTAGGCATTCGACGTGATTGTTATATTGTATCACATTATCCACCACTGGGCCTAATCTTATCTACAAAAGAAGAAAACGTGTTAGTGCCTACATGCAATTTTGAACATTACTAGAGGACTAGCTATTTGGTTTGCAGGATTTGTAAAATGCACTAACATGCCATCTTCGATCTGATATGATTAACATGGGCATTTGATTACATTCTAGAAAAATGCAGCCTTCTTCACAAAAGGTTGGAGTGGATGAAAAGTTCCCTAAGAAAACTAGTACAGATGAATCCAAAGGAGAAATGCTTATTGATTGTAACCATATGTACTGAAATCCTTCAAAAGAACCTTCAGAAATCGTAGTACATTGTCATTGTAAACTTGGAAAAAGGTGTCACAAATTGAACTCCCTTATGGTTAACATTTAACAGGAAAGGAACATCACCTCGATATATAGCTTCTCCAGGCACGGAAAGCATCTCAGGAAACTAACAACTTGCTCCAGGTCGGGCCCGATAGATTCTAGTGCCAAGACCTTCACTGTGCGCATTTTCGGGGTCAAGCTTGTCGGAATCATTTTCTGAATGACAGATGAACAAACATCTTCAAAATTAGAGATAATGTTAATTTGTAGAAGGAGAGGTAGAAGGCGACTGTTGTACCTGAACGGGTGTGGATCCAATAACAAGTTCGGAGTATTTCTGTAACATCCCAAATTTTCAATTTGGAATGTTATACATTAGATCATCATTGCATAGCATATTTTATTGCATTTTGGAAAAATCCTCGAAAATCCTAAGCAACTCAAGGACCCTCGGAGAGAGTTGGGGATTTTTCGCGGTTTTCATATTTGATTTTTATCAAATAATGAAACGAGGATTTTTTTGGTTTTAGTTTATTTTTCTCTCCGAAAAATATTTCATATTAAAACATACGAGAGGAGAAAATATGACTTCTCCAAAGTAATTGAAATATTGGAGGAAAAATATTAAAATCAAATATTTGATTTTATTCGGATTTTATTTGCAATTTTACTTGCATTAGAAAAATTGCACGTTTTCAAAACTGCATTTTTGGGCCAAGAAAATGTTCATCTCGTTTTAATTATTTTAATTAGACGGTGAAAATTTGTTTTGGCATTTTTTGATTTTTATTTATTTTTCTATCATTTTTTTAGGTTCGGCAAAATTATTTTAAAAAAAAATCCCGCGAGCGCCGACTAGGCCGAAGCCCAGCCGAGCGGCCCAGCCCACCCCGCCGCCGTCTCCCTCCTGGAGACTGCGCCGCCGCCCGAGTCCGGCTTGAGGCCGACTCCCACCGCCTTGCCCCCTTCCCCACGGCAGCACCCGCCCCCACCTATAAGTACCCCGCCCCGCCGCCACCTCCCCCAGACCCGAAGCCGCCGGAGCCGAGCCGCCTGACCCCGCCGCCGAGAGGAGCCGCTGCCCGGAGCCCCGAACGCCGCCGCCAGCCGCCCCTCGACGTCGCCAGTCCCCTCCCCGAGCCCCGCCGCCCCTCGCCGCACCCATATGACCCCGCCGGAGCCCGTCCCGAGCCTCGCCGGAGGTTAGCCGCCGCCGCCGTCCGTCGTTCGGTTTTTTTCCAAAACCCTAGGTTTATTTTTTTATAGATCGATTATTTTTTTCGGTTTAGTTAGTTAGTGAAAGTTCGCCGGTTTGTTCGTTTTAACGAACGTGTTCGCCGGTTAGTCGCAGTTAACGAACGTCCGCGATTATTCCTGATCGTGATTTCTGATCTGATTTTCGTTCTGGTATATCTTTTAGCTCGTTTATCGGAATCAGGCGATTCAATCGCCTAGAGTTTCGTCTCGAAATTCTCTTTCCATCTAACCTACTCAAACAAGTTTTTGCTATTGTAAAATTTGACTTAGATCCAGATTAGTAAACGAAGCTTGTTTCTTTCGCCGTTTGACTTTCGTTGCTTCGTTTGATTTGATTCTTTTTGCAAACCGGAATTCTTAAGTTGAACTTTCTGGTTAGATCTTTATTTGAGTTTTACCTGTGCATTAGATGAGTGCTTATTGTATGCTTGTTTGTTTGCGATAGAGTACCCGGAGTGCGCCGCTTGCTACTTCGAATCTCTAGGTTTCACGGATCATCAGCAAGGCAAGTAACACTTTGATCATACCTCTTTTACTACCCAGTTTTATTGCATTAGATCAACCCTCAAACATTGCATGATTAGGATCTAATTAAATTGTGGGTATTGGGAAGTAGTTGAGGTAGTACCTATCACCTGTTTATTATCAAACCCTTGGGAGTTACTTCTACGTTTGCTCATATTACTATGCTATGCTAGTAGACGTGGATTGGGTTTGAGTGTTACCATGACAGATGTGAGTTTGTTAATTAATGGTTAACCTTAAGGTGGCAACTAAAACTCACATCTGGGTGGAATGAGGTACCTGGGTATTCCAGGATTGCCTGTTTTTCTTTTGGACCGCCACCCAGGTTCAAAGGGATCCTGAGATTATTCATGCTAGAAACTTCCGTGTGCAGCCACAAGCTATTATGGGTTCTAGCATAGTTGATTAAGTTGTGTGAGCTCTTGAAGAGGTAGACTAGCAGATGTAGGGGTTGTAGGTGGTACTGTCTACCCGGAGTAGAGAGTTAACACTTCTGAAAGACTGTGTCTCGGTCATCCGTTTCTCAAACATCATGTAGTGCGAGAATCAAGCGGAGGCGATAGAGTCTTGTGGGAAAAAGTGCACAAACCTCTGCAGAGTGTATAAACTAATCATGGTTAGCCGTGTCCCCGGTTATGGACATCTTGAGAATCTAGTATCTGGATTATCATGTGAATCTCATCATGTTACTTTAATTAATTTTGTTGGGTTAATGATGATACTTAATTGGGATTGAGAATGCTGTCAACCATTCTCAATGTTTAACAACCACCATGATAGTTAAATAAAATTTATTCCTTTGCAGTAGGGAAAAATTGGCTTTTCGCAAAACTGTAACCATAGAGCCTTCTACCAGCCATATATGCATGTAGTATAGCATTATTATGTTCATTACTCTCTATGTGTTACATTGCCAGCATATTCCATGTGCTGACCCGTTTTCGGGCTGCAACGTTTCATGTTGCAGACTTTTCAGACAACGAGTAAGGTGCCTTAGGTCGTGGTCTTATACTAAGTGATGCTGTTGGAGTTGATGGACTCACTTATCTTCCAAGTCTTCCGCTGTTATCGTTTTAGATGGCCTTAAGCCATATTTGGCATACTTATTTCTCTCTTGAGATACTCGATGTAATAAGTGTGTGATTGCTACTCTGTTATAAATCCTCCAAGTACTGTGCGTGTCAGCATTACTGATCCAGGGATGACACTGGTGCACAAAAGCACAGACTGTTTGAGGTGTGGTCGCTACAAAGGTGGTATCAGAGCACACGCTGACTGTAGGACACGACCACTAAGCTTAAACCCTAGAACACTATTCTCTTCTCATTTCCGACTCCTCTCCATTTTCTACTCTTTTAGGAATGGCGGATGCAAGGAACAAGTTCATGCAACCGGATGAAGATACACCTTTTGGACGACACTTAAAGGAAGTCACTAAGTACCTGAACATCGGAATACCAAGCTTCACCGGGACTTACAAAGCCACACTACCAGAAGAGGAGCGCTGGAAGATTCAAGTTCAAGTTCGAGGAAGGACGTTTACGCCAGTCACTGAGCCTATAGAGTTTTCCTTTGATGCACCAACCTGGAGTTTAGGGAAGAGCATGGCAGCCCACATCTCTATGGGACGCATTGGAGAAGTATACCACAGGGAGCTTAAGGATACTATTTATCAGATTTGTGGACGCCGGGATGAGCAATGGGAGATGATCAGCACCAAGAAGGATGGATCAATTGCAGCTTTCATCCAGGAGTTAAACCAGCACATTCGTCACCAGGAGAACCAAATGTGCACAGGCATGATAGATCTGAAGAAGGCATTGACCAAGATCACGGAGCTGGAGGAAGAACTCAAGGCTACACGCGAGGATTATATGGAGGAAATCGTCGCACTCGTAGAGAAGAATGACGACCTGGAAAAGAAGATCGGAGTATTCATGGGAGACCCAGCACCCGGAGGAGAAGATGACGATTCTACTTGCCCGGATAACTACATCATCATCGATGACACCGACTCGGACCCCGGTGAAGATGATTTTGTTGATGAAGCTGGAGCAGATATCATGGAGTCTTCGACCGATCAAAATTTCTAGTAGACCCCCATAATCAGTAGTAGTATTCCTCCATGTATATAGTATAGCCCGAGCACTTTGTAACGATAGTTAGATCGATTGTATGCCTTGAATTGATTGAGTGATATTGATTGTGTTTGTCTCATGAGCATATGGGTAGTGTTTTCCCTCTAGACCTCATTCTATTCTAAATTCTCATCTTTTCTAAACATATCAGATGCCTCCGAGATGCGACACCGGATTTGTTTTCCCACCGGAGATCACTCAGTTGATTCAGCAGCAGAATGCTCTGATGCAAGTGTTAGTACAGAACCAAGGCAACAACAACAACAACAACAACAACCCACCACCACCAGCTGTTGATCACTTAGCCCGTTTCTTGAGGCTAAATCTGCCGGTGTTTTCCAGCAGCACCGAGCCGATTGTTGCAGATGATTGGCTCCGCAAAGTTGGAAGGGAGTTGACCACTGCAGGATGCACAGATGCGGAGAGAGTGCGTTTTGCCGCACATCAGCTTGATGGACCCGCAGCATCATGGTGGGAGAATTACACAGCCACACACCCTATTGACACTATCACATGGGACCAGTTTCAGCAAGCTTTCCGTACTGCCCATGTTTCAGCAGGAGCTATAGCCATGAAGAAGCATGAGTTTCGCAACCTACGCCAAGGAGGACGCACCGTAGGCCAGTATGTGGAGGACTTTAGTAAGTTAGCACGTTATGCTCCAGATGACGTTGCTACAGATGCAGCCAAGCAGGAGAAGTTTCTGGAAGGACTGAATGATGAGCTGAGCATGCAGTTGATGGTAGCAACCTTCAACAACTACCAGGAGTTGGTAGATAGAGCTCTCATGATTGAAGGGAAGCAGCAGCAGATTGAAAACCGTAAGAGGAAGTATGGACAAGGGAAGTACAATTCTGGAAAGCCACGTTTTACCCCGAAATCGGGAGGACAGTTTCAGCATACCCATGGAGGAGGTAGTTCGCACAACCATAATGGCCCCAAGAATGGTAATGGGAATGGAGGAAGCAACGGCCAGAACCATACCAACCCTTCAACCCCAGCTAAGAGAGACCTGAGCCAAGTCACTTTCTTTAAGTGCCAAAAGACTGGACATTATGCCAATGAATGTCCTGAAGCCCAGAATGGAAATGGCAATGGAAGCTCTGGGAAGAAGCCGAACCCTTTCAACAAAGGACATATGAACCACGTTAGCGTGGAGGAGGTTGAAGCTCAGCCAGATGCAGTAATAGGTAAGTTTTTGGTTAAGTCATTTACTGCACTCGTTCTTTTTGATACTGGAGCATCGCATTCATACATATCAAGGGGATTTGTGGATACGTATACACTGCCAACCCAAGCCCTTAGGTCGCCCATGTTAGTAACCTCGCCAGGAGCAGAGTATATGGCTAGTTTATGGTGTGATCGGTTACCATTAAGGATTGGTAACTACGTGTTTTCCTCGGACCTAATAGTATTGGAATCGAAAGGATTGGATGTGATATTAGGCATGGATTGGTTATCGAAGTATGGAGGGAACATTGATTGCGCCAGTAAGTCAATTTTGCTTACCACCCCAGAAGGAAGAAGGATTAAGTATGTATCCCGGCATATGCCGAAGGGGACTCAGGTGAATTCCTTATCAGGAGTTGTACAGGAGGAAGTACCAGTGGTGAAGGATTACCCGGATGTATTTCCAGAAGAGTTGCCAGGCATGCCACCAGATAGAGACATAGAGTTTTTGATTGAACTTTTGCCAGGCACAGGGCCGATATCTAAGAGACCGTACAGGATGCCCGCTAAGGATTTGGAAGAAATTAAGAAGCAGATTAAGGAGTTACTGGATAAAGGCTATATTCTCCCAAGTTCTTCACCTTGGGGATCACCCGTACTTCTAGTGGAGAAGAAAGATGGATCGTTGAGGATGGTTGTTGATTACCGTGGATTGAATGAAGTGACCATCAAAAATAAGTACCCACTGCCGATGATCAATGATTTGTTTGACCGATTACAAGGAGCTAAGGTATTTTCCAAGATCGATCTACGATCAGGATACCATCAGTTGAAGATTCGAGAGCAGGATATACCTAAGACGGCTTTTACCACCAGGTATGGGTTGTACGAGTATACCGTTATGTCATTTGGCCTGACTAACGCACCTGCCTATTTCATGAACCTGATGAACAAAGTGTTTATGGAGTTTTTGGATAAGTTCGTCGTAGTGTTCATTGATGACATTTTGGTCTACTCAAAGAACGAAGAGGAGCATAAGGAGCATTTGCGTTTGGTACTTGAGAATCTCAGAGAACATCAGCTATACGCCAAGTTCAGCAAATGTGAGTTTTGGCTGAAGGAAGTTGGATTCCTCGGACACGTTATATCCGGAGAAGGAATAGCAGTAGACCCCACCAAAGTTGACACAGTAACAAGCTGGGAATCACCCACGTCAGTTGGAGAAATCCGGAGTTTTCTCGGACTTGCAGGATACTACCGGAGGTTCATTGAGAATTTCTCGAGGATTGCTAAGCCCATGACAGAGCTGTTAAAGAAGGACACCAAATTCAATTGGACTGAGGAATGTGAAGCTAGTTTCCAAGAGTTGAAGAAACGTTTGGTTACATCACCAGTGCTGATTCTGCCAGATCAACGCAAGGATTATGAAGTATATTGCGACGCTTCACGTCGAGGACTTGGAGCAGTGCTAATGCAGGAGGGAAGAGTTGTTTCATATGCTTCACGACAACTTAAACCCCATGAGAAGAATTATGCCACCCATGATTTGGAGTTAGCAGCCGTAGTACATGCGTTGAAGACATGGAGACATTTTCTCATCGGAAATCACTGTGAGGTGTACACGGATCACAAGAGTTTGAAGTACATTTTCACGCAAAAGGAGTTGAATCTCAGGCAAAGGAGATGGTTAGAACTCATAAAGGATTATGATATGAGATTGCATTATCACCCCGGAAAGGATAACATAGTAGCAGATGCGTTGAGCCGCAAGAGCCATGTCAACACACTCATGACCGGAGAGTTACCGAAATTATTAGCCGAGGATCTTCGCGAGCTATGTTTGGAGATAGTTCCAAGAGGCTATTTAGCAACGTTGGAGATTCAGTCTACCTTGATGGAAAACATCAGGGAAGCTCAGAAGACAGACAAGGAAATTGATGAGATAAAGAAAAGGATGAGTAAAGGAAAAGCCAAGGGATTTCGTGAGGATGAGCACGACACCTTATGATTTGAGGACCGCGTTTATGTGCCCAATGATCCGGAGATCAGGAAGTTGATCTTACAAGAGGCCCATGTTTCACCGTATTCGATTCACCCAGGAAATACCAAGATGTATTTGGATTTGAAGGATACTTTCTGGTGGACCGGAATGAAGAAGGATATTGCAGAGTATGTAGCAGTTTGTGATGTATGTCAGAGAGTGAAGGCAGAGCATCAGAAGCCAGCAGGATTGCTACAGCCATTGCCGATACCCGAATGGAAATGGGATAAACTAGGCATGGATTTTATCACGGGATTGCCTAGGACTCGTTCAGGCTATGACTCGATATGGGTTGTAGTCGATCGTTTGACGAAGGTAGCTCATTTCATCCCAGTGAAGACCACTTACACCAGTGCTAAGTTTTGGCAAAGATATACATGACCAGGATCGTATGTCTGCATGGAGTTCCGAGGACCATTGTATCAGATAGAGGAACCCAGTTTACTTCAAAGTTTGGGAATCAGTTACATGAAACTTTGGGTACCAGGCTAGAGTTCAATACAGCCTTTCATCCACAGACAGACGGACAAACCGAGAGAGTCAATCAGATTTTGGAAGATATGCTGAGAGCTTGTGCGCTAGATTATGGATCTAGTTGGGACAACAATTTGCCGTATGCAGAGTTTTCTTACAACAACAGTTATCAAACCAGTTTGAAGATGGCCCCTTTCGAAGCTTTGTACAGAAGGAGGTGTAAAACACCATTGTTATGGGACGAAGTTGGAGACCGCCAGTTGTTTGGACCAGATTTGATTAAAGAGCCTGAACGGAAAGTGAAGTTGATTCGCGATAGGCTCAAGGTAGCCCAATCTAGGCAGAAGAGTTATGCGGATTCTAAACACAAGGAGACAGTTCACGAAGTCGGAGACAGAGTTTATCTTCGTGTATCACCACTTAGAGGAGTGAAGCGCTTTGGAGTTAAAGTAAAGTTAGCGCCACGTTTTGTAGGACCATACAAAGTTTTGGAGCGTATGGGAGAAGTTGCTTACAAGCTGGAATTGCCTGAAGGATTGTCAGGAGTTCATGATGTATTTCACGTTTCCCAGTTGAAGAAGTGCCACGTAGAGATGGCCGAGATACCACTGAGAGATATAATGCCACTAGAGGCGATTCAGTTGGATAGTGACTTGACCTATGAGGAGAAACCAGTTAAGATTCTTGAGTATGCCAGCCGAGTCACACGCAGCAAGGTTATCAAGTTTTGCAAAGTTCAGTGGAGTCACCATACCGAGGACGAAGCCACCTGGGAACGAGAGGAAGATCTACGGAGGACCACTCTCACCTATTTCCTAGCCAACCCGAATCTCAAGGGCGAGATTCATCTTAAGGGGGTAGGTTTGTAACATCCCAAATTTTCAATTTGGAATGTTATACATTAGATCATCATTGCATAGCATATTTTATTGCATTTTGGCAAAATCCTCGAAAATCCTAAGCAACTCAAGGACCCTCGGAGAGAGTTGGGGATTTTTCGCGGTTTTCATATTTGATTTTTATCAAATAATGAAAGGAGGATTTTTTTGGTTTTAATTTATTTTTCTCTCCAAAAAATATTTCATATTAAAATAACGAGAGGAGAAAATATGACTTCTCCAAAATAATTGAAATATTGGAGGAAAAATATTAAAATCAAATATTTGATTTTATTCGGATTTTATTTGCAATTTTACTTGCATTAGAAAAATTGCACGTTTTCAAAACTGCATTTTTGGGCCAAGAAAATGTTCATCTTGTTCTAATTATTTTAATTAGATGGCTAAAATTTGTTTTGGCACTTTTGGATTTTTATTTATTTTTCTACGATTTTTTTAGGTTCGGCGAAATTATTTAAAAAAAATCCCACGAGCGCTGACTGGGCCGAAGCGCAGCCGAGCGGCCCAGCCCACCCCGCCGCCGTCTCCCTCCTGGAGACTGCGCCGCCGCCCGAGTCCGGCTCGAGGCCGACTCCCGCCGCCTTGCCCCCTCCCCCACGGCAGCACCCCCCCACCTATAAGTACCCCGCCCCGCCGCCACCTCCCCCAGACCCGAAGCCCCCGGAGCCGAGCCGCCCGACCC
>NC_057799.1:336377185-336385314 GCF_018294505.1 Triticum aestivum
TCAAAAAAAAACAGTTCGGTTTATTTTTTTTCGAAACCCTAGGTTTATTTTTTTATAGATCGGTTTATTTTTCTCAGTTTAGTTAGTTAGTGAACGTTCGCCGGTTCATTCGTTTTAACGAACGTGTTCCCCGGTTAGTCGCAGTTAACGAACGTCCGTTCGTTTAACTGTTCGTCAGTTTTCTTTTTCGTCGGTTTTTCCGCGATTATTCCAGATCGCGATTTCTGATCTGATTTTCGTTCTGGTATATCTTTTAGCTCGTTTATTGGAATCAAGCGATTCAAGCGCCTAGAGTTTCGTCTCGAAATTCTCTTTCCGGCTAACCTACTCAAACAAGTTTTTGCTACTGTAAAATTTGACTTAGATCCAGATTAGTAAACGAAGCTTGTTTCTTTCGCCGTTTGACTTTCGTTGCTTTGTTTGATTTGATTCTTTTTGCAAACCGGAGTTCTTAAGTTGAACTTTCTGGTTAGATCTTTATTTGAGTTTTACCTGTGCATTAGATGAGTGCTTATTGTATGCTTGTTTGTTTGCGATAGAGTACCCGGAGTGCGCCGCTTGCTACTTCGAATCTCTAGGTTTCACGGATCATCAGCAAGGCAAGTAACACTTTGATCATACCTCTTTTACTACCCAGTTTTATTGCATTAGATCAACCCTCAAACATTGCATGATTAGGATCTAATTAAATTGTGGGTATTGGGAAGTAGTTGAGGTAGTACCTATCACCTGTTTATTATCAAACCCTTGGGAGTTACTTCTATGTTTGCTCATATTACTATGCTATGCTATTAGACGTGGATTGGGTTTGAGTGTTACCATGACAGATGTGAGTTTGTTAATTAATGGTTAACCTTAAGGTGGCAACTAGAACTCACATCTGGGTGGATTGAGGTACCTGGGTATTCCAGGATTGCCTGTTTTTCTTTTGGACCGCCACCCAGGTTCAAAGGGATCCTGAGATTATTCATGCTAGAAACTTCCGTGTGCAGCCACAAGCTATTATGGGCTCTAGCATAGTTGATTAAGTTGTGTGAGCTCTTGAAGAGGTAGACTAGCAGATGTAGGGGTTGTAGGTGGTACTGTCTACCCGGAGTAGAGAGTTAACACTTCTGAAAGACTGTGTCTCGGTCATCCGTTTCTCAAACATCATGTAGTGCGAGAATCAAGCGGAGGCGATCAAGTCTTGTGGGCAAAAGTGCACAAACCTCTGCAGAGTGTATAAACTAATCATGGTTAGCCGTGTCCCCGGTTATGGACATCTTGAGAATCTAGTATCTGGATTATCATGTGAATCTCATCATGTTACTTTAATTAATTTTGTTGGGTTAATGATGATACTTAATTGGGATTGAGAATGCTGTCAACCATTCTCAATGTTTACCAACCACCATGATAGTTAAATAAAATTTATTCCTTTGCAGTAGGGAAAAATTGGCTTTTCGCAAAACTGTAACCATAGAGCCTTCTACCATCCATATATGCATGTAGTATAGCATTATTATGTTCATTACTCTCTATGTGTTACATTGCCAGCATATTCCATGTGCTGACCCGTTTTCGGGCTGCAACATTTCATGTTGCAGACTTTTCAGACGACGAGTAAGGTGCCTTAGGTCATGGTCTTATACTCAGTGATGCCGTTGGAGTTGATGGACTCACTTATCTTCCAAGTCTTCCGCTGTTATCGTTTTAGATGGCCTTAAGCCATATTTGGCATACTTATTTCTCTCTTGAGATACTCGATGTAATAAGTGTGTGATTGCTACTCTGTTATAAATCCTCCAAGTACTGTGCGTGTCAGCATTACTGATCCAGGGATGACACTGGTGCACAGAAGCACAGAGTGTTTGAGGTCTGGTCGCTACAATTTCTCAGACGAGTAGCCCACCACTATCAATTTCGGCACAGAAATGACATTGATTCTTGTTGGAACTTCTTGATCAACTACAAGTAATCTCTCAAGTGCAGGTGTGTCCTGGATGACCATACCGTGGTCCTCCTTTTGTGATGTCTTCCTGCCGCACCAGCAACACACATAAATAGTCCGGAGAGTCATGGAGGTGATGTGGAAGGTACTCAACCCATTGATCGCCTGAAGACGAAGGTACTCGAGTGCAGTACAGCCACAGAGCAGGCACTCCATGTCACCCTTTGAGAGGCAGACGGCGACGAGCTCGAGGTGCTTCAGTCGTGGTAGAATAAGAGCGGGCGCATCATTAAGGTGCGGGAAATAGCAGTTCCTGAACTTGGCGACGCGCAGCGTGGGCAAGAGGCGGAGTGCGGACGTTGGCAGCGACCGCATATGCCCATCATCAAAAGTGAGCTTCTCGAGCTGATCTAGGGCGGGGGATCGGAACCAGTCGTCAAGCTTGGCTCGGTCCTTGCCGTTGGAACTGAACTTGCCCATTCTAAGGCCTTTGGTTGGGCCAAGGTGACTACCGAGGATCTTGGAGAACGCATCCAAGCTTTTGCGATAGCCATGGTAGAGCTCGTGGGTGTCGATGAGGTCGAGAGGACTGGAGTTCCACAGGGGGCGCCACCGCCGGGAAAGGAGGGTTGTCTGCGCCCCATATTTGATTGGGAGGAGGGAGATGATGACTCTCAACATATGATCGGGGAGGCTGCTGATTAAGTCTAGGCATGCTAGAGTCTCTTGCGGTTCTAGCTCGCCCCGCCTCCGCTTGTTGGCAGCCCCGTTCTCCACCTCCGGAGTCTCCTTGTCAGCGGCGCTTTCTGATAGAAATGGGAGTACATGGAATATTTAGTTAAAATAGGGCAATAGAAAAGTGTACTGGTAACTAGAAGTTATTAGGCAGGAATATAGTAAGATAAGGGAATAACAATTGGTTGCTTAAATACTACACAATTCATTTGACATTGCTGGGTAAGTCAACATATGCAGATAGTTGAAAAGAAAACTTACTTTGAACAAATTCTGGACGGATGATTCTGTCGGGAAGTTAGCATATATCTCATGACCAGGCCCTTCTATGTGCAGTGCAATTTTAGTGCCAGCTTTCAGTACATAAAACTTTGCAATTTCATTCCAAAAGCCAGTGCCAAAATAGGAGTCACCACGTTCATCAAGTCTTATAGTAGCAACGATTGTAAATCCATGGTTTGTGCGTAGTATGACATTCGTGGAGCCTTGATTTATGTAAAGGGAAAAATTGTGCACTACATAATCTGTTGCATATTGAGGGATGTCCTGCAGAAAATGGTAGGGTTGTTAAAGAAAATATGGTAACATGCAAATATGGGCCCAAATTGAAAGAACTGTACATCAGTTGAAATCGAAGGACAAAAGTCTATAATTAAACAGATAGGGTAAACATGATGTCATGGAAATATGAGAGTAATCGAAAGAACAATACATCATTAATTTGCCTAATATAGAAAGAAGAGGGGAAAAATCCCCTTTGACGTATATGGTGCATGTGGCACCTTTTATCCAAATGTAGCAATATTTAGAATATTTTAGGAAAGTAGGCCATGCCAACCGATTTAGGGTGAGATTGAACATACCGCGTGCGTCCTCAAGTTATCTGGTACGATGAGATGGAATCTCTGGCGGCGGTCGCCAAGTCCTGAAGCATCGGCGCACTGTACATTCTATGAATGAAAGAAAACCCTCAAATCAGCTTGAATAAAAATGAATTCACGATGATTTCCGCCGGGTGATTAAAGGAGGCAGATGAACTGGGATAAGAGATGAGATAATATCTCGTTAAATTAGTTACCTTGTCGTCCATGAGAAAGAACCCTCAGTACGGCAGATTCCCCAACCGAGCGGAGCTGGGTCGACCGCGAGCAGCGTTGAGAAAGTCGTTGGCGATAGGCGCGACAAGCGGAAGTGGCGAAATGCGGTGGACTTTGCCGGCAGCCTGGCAGCGGCGGCAGGCGTCGAGCTAAGTGTCTACCGCCGCGATAGGCGGTGCCATGGCATAGACGCGGAGGAGCTTGTGCAGGTGTGAATGAGGAACGTACCGGAGGGGCCGAGGGGGTGGCGGGCGGGGTGAGGGTTTTTGTGACGTGGGGATGGTGAGGGTTTTCTTTTTTCTTTTTTGAATTGGGTGGTGAGGGTTTTCTGTCGCACAAAGAATTTTGGGGGCGACGGTTTGCTAGAGCGAACCGTGCGTGATTGATGCAGCAGGCAAAATGATAGTCATTGCACACGGTTCCAATTTTAGGAACCGTGTGTGATTGACGTACTACCTCCATCCTGGTTTATTGGTCCCCCGTTGTAATTTTTACCAAAATTTGGCGAAATATTTAACATACTCAGACATAGATAATAAGCGTACACGTACATAAGCATAGTTCAACCATAAGTACATAGTTCAGCCGTCATTAAGCATACTCAAGCGTACATAGTTCGATCCATCCCACATCTCATCTCACATGTGGCCGACACGATCCTGAAGCTTCTCCAGGTACTCGGCGTACGCGCCGTGCGCCACCCTGCGAGAATACTTCTGCTTGAAGGAGCCAACGACCCATCCTCTTGCATGCACAAGAACACTTAGATATGCATCATGAATCTTGTGGTTGCAAAATGGGCATCCATAGCCGTCGTTCCAGGTCCTAATATGCCTGTTATGCATTCCCGCATAAAGCTCCCTCGGGATTCGCCTCTTGTACCTCCTCTGGGCATCTTCATCCTCGTTGTCCACATCGTCAGACATCACCTATACATATAGTAAAACAAATTTGGCATCAAATCACTGATTACATGCCGTGAAGTAGGATTAGGAATTTATGGCTATTTATTTATACATATTCAGAGATTATGGTTCGATTTTTAAGCACAGTCGTCTATGTACAGACAAATCTTGAAGAAAATAATGGCACAAACATATGTAGGTCATTCAAAATCAATTGTCAAGTCCTGGCTAGGAATTATTAGCACAAACACTAACCCTAGTCGGATTACTAGCAGAAATCATTTGCACAGATGAAACGACTAATCACTTATCACCTGTAACATTCAAACAATCAATACACTACACGGATCTAACAAAACTTACTCTGATTTCATGGATTGGGAGAACATAACCACAAGATTTCTATTCCAAAAAGGGGGAGGCAGGAGTAACCAGAGAAACCCTATGATCTATTTGACACATAAATAGGTATAAATGACTAACCAGCTGTCCGTCGTTGTCGGAGTCGTCGCCGTAGTGGTCGTCGGAGTCATCGCCGGAGTGGTTGTCGGAGTCGTCGCCGGAGTGGTCGTCGGAGTCGGTGTGGAACTCCGCCTCTGGTTGTGGAAGCTCGATGTAGTCGACGATGTCAGGGTGCAACGATAACTCGCCGGCGGTGACGGCAACCTCTATCTCCATCTCCACGCCGTGCTCCAGTGCTTTAGCAGCCCCGGCGTCGCCACTCCCTCTGACGGGGCGCTTCGGCGGCATCCTCATACACTGACGGCTTTGAGGACTGAGAGCGGCGTCGAGGATGCAAGCGGAGAGAGAGGATTGTGTGTGCGTAGCGAGGATGGGGGGTGCGGCCGCTCGGGCCCACCATTAATGTGGAGTAGTGGGAGTTGTGGGAGAGAGGCGGGCGGCGGTCAAACCGATGGCTCGCCTCCTAGTGAGCCTACGCACCGGACTGCTGGCATGCCTACCAAAGTTTCACACAGCTACTCGCACGCCTCCCGATGACACTGTGCAGCGAGCACGCCTCCGTCAATTCACACACTTGCACGCATGCCTCCCCGTCTGCCTGGGCTGCGGACTGCTCGCATGCGTCCCATCAACTCACGCCACACGGGTCACGCGGCGGCACATATATTGTTTTTCTATTTGGGTGATTAATGCTGCCGCTTTATTGCTTAACCGAAGCATGGCACGTATCCATTGTTGGTCTAATGCTCATGGTTTGAATAAATAATCCGTTTGGGATATTGGTTCCCAATTATTAATAATCTCCCGTCTGTAATTAGATAAAGATTACATCAAAACTGGTCTCAAATTTGACAAAAAGTACAATGCCACTTTGTATTGGTGTCCATATGACAACACGATAAGTTTCATGAACTTCAAATAAGTTTTGGATGTACTAGAATTTAAAAATCAAGGTTCTCAATGTTTGAAATTTGTTGCACGGGGAGTAAACATGTACCCAGTGAGACACATGTGTTTTTGCAATCCATTTAGGTGCACAGTCACGTGTGCATGTAGCACAAATTTGATTTTTGCACATTATACCCACAGAAAATCCATCAATCAATGTACTAAAATGTCTTAATGATCTATGTGATTTTTTTTGAAATTAAAATGTCCCTCCTTTGGTAACATGTATGTTCACCGTGGGATAATTAATTTAACATGCATGGTAGTTGCGGTGGATTCGTGGTGTGTGTGTGGGTGTGTGCGTCTAGGGGTGGCGGGTGGCTCGCAGTACACTACGAGTTGTGATCCACCATGTGGGTTGGCTGTTTTGTTTGGCAGGTTGGTGCCACATCAGAGTCGTGAAATCGTTATTTAAAACATTACACAACCCTTTCATACATAAATGTTTTGGCCACATGCAGTCGATGGTTGTCCTACACGACACTCGATACTCGCGTGTGACGCTTTCTGTGGGCCCACAAGGTCATCGTCCATCACTTTGACGAACAGCCGGCAGTGAGGTTAATTTGACCAGCAAGGTAGAATCTTTTTTGTTCGTGTTATGGTGGTATATAGTACGCCTCGAAGAGGTGGGAGGGGACTAGCATATATACTATACGTATGCGTCCATGAACAAGTACACCTCACTCAGTGTCGGGACTTTTTGGTTACCGAGGCACGTGCCACATCAAAATGGTGAAATTGGTTATTCAAACATCACACAACACCTTTTTGGGCCACATGCATATATATCCTAGCTAGGACACTCACGTGTGACGCTTCCATCTGTGGGCCCACGAGGCCATCGTCGATGCATGCATGCATGCATCACTTTGACCTACATCGGGAGAGGTTACTTAATTTCACCATCGATGAGGATTCTTTTGGGTTGTACATATAATACAGCAGGAGCATATAGTATGCGGCGAAGAGGGGGAAGGGGACCATCATATGTAGTACGCTTGATATGAACCTCGCTCTGTGTGGGTGCATGGTTTACGGTTTTTGAGGCATGTGTCACATCAAAGTTGTGCATTTTGGGTATTTAACATATATATGTTTGGCCCACATGCAAAGAGGTGGTGGTTGTCCTCTCGCACCCACTCAAGCGGTTATCAGTGATATTGATGCTTTCCATCTGTGGGCGCACTTGGTCCATCACTTCTTTTTGCCTGACAACAAGAGAGGTTAATTTGACTTAGGAGGGGATTATTATTTTTTCTCTGGGATGACATGCATGATACACTTTGAGCACACACACATGCATGTGTACTCATGAATCCCTCCCATCAGTCGAAGTGGCTAGTACAACAACACCATCATGAACCGATCTCGCTCTGTGTGGGAAGCTAGTGTACGATTTTTGACACACGCGCCAGATCAATGTTGTGTATTCAAACATGCATGCACGCATCACCTCCATACATATGCATGTAGTGATTGCCTTCGAACGATACACTCCCTCGCGTGGTTATCGGCGACAAGCCTATATATTCGTGGGCCCGCGTGTACATCCATGATCTCCTTGACCAACAACAAGATAGGTTACCATGGCAGATTCTTCATTTGGTTTGTGTTATCGTAGTATAGGTCATGGTGAGATTCAGACCTAATTAAGTTTGAGCGCATATACTATGCACGCATGCATGCATATATGAATCCCCGTCGTTGGCTTGAAGTGTGGTGTAACATACATATGCATTGTCAACCGAACCCTCACTCAGTGTGGGGATTTCTAGTGCAAAATCACGGTGCCACATCAAAGTTTTTCATTGTTACTCAAAAAACCCACCTCTCCATACATATGTTTGGGCCACACGCATGCAGTGGTTGTCTTCGGGGACTAGCTACTTGCATGATTATTGGCGAGCTAGCCCATCTCCGGGGTCGCATGGATGGCCATCACTTTGACCAACAACAAGAGAGAGGTTGTACGACCAAGGTGGATTATTCTTGGTCCGTTTTAGATCCATCTTGGTGAAATATATGCCTCTCTGGCCCGCCGACTAAAAG
>NC_057799.1:336385324-336385945 GCF_018294505.1 Triticum aestivum
ACATGCATATTATATTTATCAAAATCATCATGTGCAACGGTAAAAGGCAACCCATCAATATAATCCTTAATAAGGGCAAACTTCTCCGATATAGTGTAGTCGGGAGAATTCAAAAAGGTAATAGGACTATCATGTGTGGGTGTGAGGGAGTCCTGGATTAGGGGGTCTCCGGACAGCCGGACTATATCCTTTGGCCGGACTGTTGGACTATGAAGATACAAGACTGAAGACTTCGTCCTGTGTCCGGATGGGACTCTCCTTGGCGTGGAAGGCAAGCTTGGCAATACGGATATGTAGATCTCCTTCCTTGTAACCGACTCTATGTAACCCTAGCCCCCTCCGGTGTCTATATAAATCGGAGGGTTTAATCCGTAGGACAACAACAATCATACCATAGGCTAGCTTCTAGGGTTTAGCCTCTACGATCTTGTGGTAGATCAACTCTTGTAATACTCATATCATCAAGATCAATCAAGCAGGACGTAGGGTATTACCTCCATCGAGAGGGCCCGAACCTGGGTAAACATCGTGTCCCCCGCCTCCTGTTACCATCCGCCTTAGACACACAGTTCGGGACCCCCTACCCGAGATCCACCGGTTTTGACACTGACATTGGTGCTT
>NC_057799.1:336385955-336394988 GCF_018294505.1 Triticum aestivum
TCCTTGGCATGGAAGGCAAGCTTGGCAATACGGATATGTAGATCTCCTCCCTTGTAACCGACTCTGTGTAACCCTAGCCCCCTCCTGTGTCTATATAAACCGAAGGGTTTAGTCCGTAGGACAACGACAATCATACCATAGGCTAGCTTCTAGGGTTTTAGCCTCTACGATCTCGTGGTAGATCAACTCTTGTAATACTCATATCATCAAGATCAATCAAGCAGGAAGTAGGGTATTACCTCCATCGAGAGGGCCCGAACCTGGGTAAACATTGTGTCCCCCGCCTCCTGTTACCATCCGCCTTAGACGCACAGTTCGGGACCCCCTACCCGAGATCCGCCGGTTTTGACACCGACATTGGTGCTTTCATTGAGAGTTCCACTATGCCGTCACCATAAGGCTTGATGGCTCCTTCAATCATCGGCAACGATGCGATCTAGGGTGAGGTTTTCCTCCCCGGACAGATCTTCGTATTCAGCGGCTTCGTACTACGGGCCAATTCGCTTGGCCATCTGGAGCAGATCGAAAGCTACGCCCCTGGCCATCAGGTCAGATTTTGAAACTTGAACTACACTGCCGACATCCGCGGAGACTTGATCTTCGGCGGATTCGAGCCCATGTCAGGTGCGCCGCACGATCACAACGAGCATGATTTAGCTTTGCCGTCGGACAGTGTTCGGGAGATCTCACCTGCAACTACTTCGGCCCTTAATCCGGAACAAATTGCGCCATCGGAGGACGGGTGGATAGACCCCGCCATGAAGGCCGCACTCTTAGTGGCGATAGAGCCGAATACTAACTTCACTCCCACGAGAGCCGTGTTGCCGAACCGTCGGGTTCGTCCCCGGCCACGGGCTCCGAGCCGCTTACATCCTTGCCTATCGAATCCGATCGGGCACCGATCATGGAGTTAACCTCCGCAGATATCTTTTAGCACTCGCCTTTCGACGACGTGCTAAATTCATTAAGGTCCCTCTCCTTGTCAGGAGAACCTTGGCCGAACTATGTCCGGCTAGAATGTGATGCGGACAACGAAGAAATTCGCGCCCCACCCACCACCCACTTAATAGCCACTGTCGACGATTTAACCGACATGCTCGACTTCGGCTCCGAAGACATCGACGGTATGGACGACGATGCAGGAGACGAACAAGAACCACTGCCCATAGGGCGCTGGACGACCACCTCATCGTATGACATATACATGGTGGACACCCCCAAACAAGGGGATGACGACAAGACAACGGAGGATAATCCCTCCAAGAAGCAACCCAAGCACCGATGTCAGCGGCGCCGCTCTAAGTCTCGCCATAGCAAAAGCAGCGATACCGGCACAAGAGACAATAACGCTCCGGATAGTGCCGAAGACGACGACATCCCCTCCAGCCAGACCTCGAGCGGGAGGATGAACAAGCTAGCCCTCCGGAAGAGGCAGCTAACGAAGAATCAGAGGATGACAATTACATGCCTCTCTCCGAAGACGAAGTGAGCATCGGTGACGAAGAATTTGCCGTGCCTGAGGATCCCGTCGAGCAGGAACGCTTCAAGCGCCGGCTTATAGCCACAGCAAACAGCCTGAGGAAAAAGCAACAACAGCTTCGAGCTGACCAAGATCCGCTAGTGGATAGATGGACTGAAGTCCTGGCAGCCGAGGAATACGAACCCGAGCGCCCAACCAAGAGTTACCCAAAGCGCAGGTTGCTACCCCAACTCGAGGAGGAAGCATTGAAACCTACATTACCAGCGTACGATGCGGCTGATCGGCCACCTCGCGGCCGAGACAGAGAGGCATTTCAGCCTGAAAACCAGCCCGCACCCCGCCGCCACCTAAACAAAAATACCAAGGCCCGGGGCAACACGCGGGACCTGTGAGATGTATTGGAAAACAAGGCAAAACATGCAAGATCGGTCTACGGATCACGGGGGCGCGCACCAACACGTGACGACGATCGTCACGCCAGATACACTAAAAGCAAATCCGGCCGAGCCGAACACGGCAGACAAGACTCGTATGAACTGCGTCGTGATATAGCCCGGCACAGAGGCGCCGCACACCCCATATGCTTCACTGATGAAGTAATGGATCATGAATTCCCAGAAGGTTTTAAACCCGTAAACATTGAATTATATGATGGTACTACAAACCCCGCGGTATGGATAGAAGACTTCTTCCTCCACATTCACATGGCCCGCGGGGATGACCTACATGCCATCAAGTATCTCCCGCTAAAACTCAAAGGGCCGGCTCGGCATTGGCTCAATAGCTTGCCGGCAAACTCCATCGGAAGTTGGGAGAGCCTGGCAGAGGCATTCCTGGACAATTTCCAGGGCACTTATGTGCGACCGCCAGACGCTGACGATTTAAGTCATATAACTCAGCAGCCAGCGGAATCGGCCAGGAAATTCTGGACCCGGTTCCTAACCAAGAAGAACCAAATAGTCGACTGTCCGGATGCAGAGGCCTTAGCGGCATTTAAGCATAATATCTGTGACGAATGGCTCGCCCGGCACCTCGGCCAAGAGAAGCCAAAATCCATGGCAGCCCTCATGACACTTATGACCCGCTTTTGCGCGGGCGAAGATAGCTGGTTGGCTCGTAGTACCAATACAGCAAGCAAACCTGGCATATCAGAAGCCAGGGATAGCAACGGCAAACCACGACGCAACAAACACAAGCGCCGCAAATATGGTGAAAACGCCGAAAATACGGCAGTTAATGCCGGGTTCAGGGGCTCAAAGTCCGGTCAGTGGAAAGGGCCACCCAAAAATAAAAATCCGGGTCCATCCAGGCTGGACCGCATACTCGATCGCCAATGCCAAGTTCATGGCACCCCAGAAACGCCAGCCACCCATACCAACAGAGAATGTTGGGTCTTCAAACACGCCGGTAGGGCAGGCGCCAAAGACGAAGGGGGGGTCTCAAAGCGACGATATCGACGAAGAGCCCAGATCATCGAACACAGGAGGGCAAAAGAAATTCCCCCCGCATATTCAATCGGTGAATGCGGTAAATACCACCCAAATTACCAACTCGGACCGGATATGCACCCTTAGGGATGGCGACTCAACGGAACTAGTCGTCCCACAATATAAACTAGGGCCGGTCACCTTCAACCGCACGGATCGTCCGGTTAACACCAATCAGGGCAATCCAGCCGCACTAGTCCTCGACCCAATAATAGACGGGTTCCACCTCACTCGAGTCCTTATGGATGGAGGTAGCAGTCTAAATCTGCTTTACCAGGACATAGTGTGCAAGATGGGCATCGATCATTCGGCGATCAAACCCACTAAAGCCACTTTCAGAGGCATTATACCAGGTGTGGAGGTTAGCTGTACAGGCTCCATTGCCCTTGAGGTAGTCTTCGGATCACCAGAAAATTACCGTATCGAAGAGTTAATCTACGAAATCGTCCCTTTCCGCAGTGATTATCAAGCACTGCTCGGACGAACCGCGTTCACTCGATTCAACGCGGTGCCACATTATGCCTACCGTAAGCTCAAGATGCCCGGTCCACGCGGTGTCATCACGGTTAATGTCAAGGCTGAACCTTCCCTCGGCACCAACAGATACACCACTGCCTTAGCAGCAGAAACAACGAGCAGCACCTTGCAGCCGAACCTCGAGTCGACGTCCAGGCTCCCGGACACCGTCAAGGGACTCCGAACTACTTCGCGGAAGGATAGCCTGGCTCGTCCAAAGCTCAACTAAACACTCCGGCAAAGGCCAGGACAGACCGACCTCAGCGACTCAACCGCCCTCCGGCACGTAAATATTTCTTACATTTCCGTCGCAGGTTCACCTTTGCGCCGACCAGGACGGGCTACACGGAGGCAGCTTGAACGCAGAAGGGAATCCTTAGACATTCCCCGCAGTGACCATCCGGCTATATTACGGATCCACACTCAGCCTCTTCCCCCTGGTCTCAGCAGGTTCCGCAATCATATTCCTTTTTTTTATCACATTACTTGTACCCATACGCATAGACGTACTATTCAAATACAACATGTGGATTTATATGACGTTTACCTGCTGTTATTTCTTATTGAAATCACTTTGTCAAGTGGCATCCGTACACAGCGATATGCCTTAAAATATGCCAGGGGCTTCGTTTTACCCATAACACGACAATAAAGTCCGAACACCTTCATGGAAGTTCGGCACCCCGAACCTATAGCATTATATAAATCAGCTCCGAATCATGTCTTGGGTCAATAGTTGGGTTTGCCCGGCTCCCATGTTTTGGTACCTTACTTTCCGCTATATCGGCTAAGGTAGCACTGGGAGAACTACTGCGATTGTGTCCTGGTTCTTCCGGACGAGCACCTCAGTAGAGAAAGCCGAAAACTGACTGTCATGAGACGGCGAGAGCTGGTCAGCTGTTCGAGAGGTCACAAAATCTTTAAGGATTTCTCCCGCATAATGCCATAACCAATGCAGCATGCGATGGATCGGTTCTTTCTCCGATCAGGTGCTTATAGAGCCCCTCTTCCGAACACCAGGGGCTGCGCCTACCATACTAAAGCTCCTATGGCTAAGTGAGAGTGATAAAGCCCTATAGTCCAATTGCCTGGTTCGTTGTGCTGAGCACCTCCTTCGAAGGACCCAAAACTGGGGTAAAGAGTGCTCAGGTTTATCCCGAACACCCCCGTACTTCTTACGTGGGGGCAGAAGCCGACGACTGGCCAACTCTCAGGTTTAACATATAAAACGGTCGCACAGGAGGGTAAACTTTTATATAACAGGCGACAAATAAATGACCTTGTTCAAACATTACAAAGGACAACATGATTGGCATTCATGGAAATATAATGTGCTTGGTGCATAGCTCCGCGGCAAGGTAGGATCCTTTCAGGACACTCTCATAATACAATTCGGGCTTGCGGTGATCCTTCCCCTCTGGCGGTCCTTCGGTCATCAGCTTTTCGGCGTCCATCTTCCCCTAGTGCACCTTTGCGCGGGCGAAGGCCATTCACGCACCTTCTATACAGACCGACTGCTTGATGACGTCAAGTCGAGGGCAAGCGCTTACAAACCGCTTCACGAGCCCGAAGTAGCTGCTTGGAATCAGCTCGGCAGGCCATAGCCGGATAACCAGATCTTTCATGGCTAGTTCCGCCGCCTTATGCAGTTCGATCAACTGTTTCAGTTGATCGGCAAAAGGCACCAGATAATTCGGCGCCAAATACTGCGACCAGAAGAGCTTATCTGCGGTGTTCCTTTCTTCGGCTCGGTAGAATTGGGCGGCATCTGATATGCTGCGAGGTAGCTCGGCAAATACCCCTAAGAAATCCGGATTCAAAATTAGAAACATAGTTTTCCCCTCAAATACTTGCTTTACATGGAAAAAGACTTACCCGCCGCGATCTTTCTCACCTCTTGGATCCCCTGCAGGGCGCTTTTGGTTTCTCCCCGGGCATCGCTCGTGGCCTGATGCGCCTTGGTAAGTTCGGATTCTTTCTCCGTTAAACTCTGCTCCAAGGTCTCGCATTTTCTCACGGCCTCTTGCAGCTCCTGCTCAGCTTTAATAACCCTGGGCTCGTGCTTCTCAAGAAGAGCCTGCTCTGTGGCTTCCTTTTTCTCAGCCTCGGCCACGGCCTTCTTAAGGGCCTCGACTTCGGTCACAATCCCTAGCGCAAATCATGAAGCTTATTTCACATTGAAAATTCATTCGCAATAAACGCGAGCAAGACTTGTGCATACCTTGTTTATCTCTCAACTGCATTCTCAATTGGCCAAGTTCTTCTTTGGCCCGCTCCAGACTTTGATTCAGTCCGGAGATCTCCGCAGTATGAGAGGCAGCAGCCGCTACAGACGCCTGCTTATAACAGAAGAGAAATCGATGTCATTCACTGAGTCTTCCTGCGATCATAAATTTGATCCTCTGTCCGGTTCTTTCTTTCACCGAACAGTGTATCAGGGGCTACTATCTATACTATGAGACTCTTCGAAAACTCCTAAACATACCTCAAAGCCTCTTATAAGGCTGATACAGGCCTCGTTCAGTCCACTCTCAGCTGACTGAATCTTCTCAATCACCGCACCCATAAGGGCACGGTGTTCATCAACGATGGAGGCGTTTTTCAACGCCACCAACAAAGCATCCGACACTTCTGGATGGACAGAGGTCGCCGATGGAACAGGCACGCCCCCTCCAGCCGAGGGAGGCTGCCTGCTTGATTCTGGAGCCATATAGGTCTCTGGAATCGCATCCGGCTGGGAGTCGAACTCAGGATCGCCCCCGCCGTCAGCCCCCAGGGGAATCTTTTCCCCCACGTGTCCGGCCCCTGAGGTTTGACCTCCAAGCGCCGCCTTCACGGTTTTTTACTTTCCTGCTTGGCCGGGGTCCTTCTGGGACGAAGCCTCGGTGTTATGCACCTGTTTGGAGGAAGGGGCCTTTGGGGGCGTCCCGCTCTCCATAGCATTTGAGCTCAACAAGTCCTCTGATGAGGATTGTTTGGTACGGGACCTCGCCGGACTACAAAAAATATGGCTTAGATTAAAATACTAAGCCACGATGAGTCTGGACGCCTAAAACGTACTCGGATTTTATATACCTACGAGTTCACCAGGGGCTGGGCCCTGGGATCCCATGCCGGGCCGCTGTCGGCGGCGGCAGTGGACTCCTCCAGAGGAGGAGCCTTTCCCCTTTTGGGCAGCTCGACCTCCAAGTATGCGGAGGCCGTCCTCTTCTTTCTTACCCCCACAGGGGATTCATCTTCCTCATCCTCCTCGTCCTCTTCGGAGGCGGAATGGGCATTGGAGCCTTCGGATATTGTGTCCGAAGCACTGCGGCAACGAAGGCCGCCTCGGGTATTTTTGGCCTTCTTCTCGGCCGTCTTCTTCGGCACCTTGTAAGGCGTCGGGACCAGCATCTTCGTCAGAAGTGGGATGGCCAGTTCTTCGGGCAACGGGGCCGGACAATGGATCTGCTCCGCCTTCTTCGTCCAGCCCTGGGAGGTTTGTATAAAACACGTTAAGCGCTTCCTTTGGGTTATGCGGATAGAAAAGTTTGATAAACTCACCGAACTTGCAGGGTGGGACAGTTGGTACCCGCGGTCCTCGGCGGAGTCCGGCCACGATTTGCTGGACTTGAAAAGCACCTTCCAGATGTCCTTGTGCGAAGAGCCGAAGAGCTCTCGCAGGGTTTGGTGCCTGGCTGGATCGAATCCCCATAGATTGCAAGTCTGGTACTGACAAGGCAGGATCCGGCGAACTGGCATCACCTGGACCACATTGACAAGTTCAATGTTCTTGTTTCCCATATCGTTAACACACGTCTGGAGCACCGACAGTTCGTCGGACGAAGACCAATCCAGGCCTTTCTTGACCCAGGATGTAAGCCGCAGGGGGCACCGGATCGGAACTCGGGCGAGGCGGCCCATTCCGTGCCGCGCGGCTCAGTGATATAAAACCACTGCTATTGCCACTCCTTGACAGAATCATTAAAGGTTCCCGTTGGCCATATGACGTTGGGCATCGGCGCCCCCGCACTCGGCGTGCTCGCCGCCCACCACCTTGGGCTTCATGTTAAAAAATTCCAGCCATAAACCAAAGTGCGGTGAAATGTGGAGAAAAGCCTCGCACACGACAATGAATGTCGAGATGTTGAGGAAGGAATTAGGGGACAGATCGTGAAGATCGATCCCGTAATAATACATGATGTCGCGAACAAATGGGTGGAGGGGAAACCCTAGCCCGCGGACAAAGTGAGGGAGGAATACAACCCTCTCGTGGGGTTCCGGAGTAGGGACGATCTGTCCCACCGTCGGGAGACGGTGGCTGATTTTCTTGGCCAGGTACCCGGCCTCCCAAAGCTTTTTGATATCCTTCTCTCGGACGGTAGAGGCCATCCATTTGCCTCCTGCTCCAGATCCGGACATCTTCGGAAGACCTTTTGTGGGCAGAGAAGATGAACGCTTGGGCGCTGGAGCTTGAGCAGAAGGGAATGAATCGGGAAGTAGAAAGCGTGGGTGCGAAAGGGAGTCCTTAACCCCTTATAAAGGCAGCAGGGATTCTGCGCCTCCCCACGTGCCTGGTAAAACCTCTTATTCCCCAAGCGCCGTAATTGATGGCGCGGTAGGGTTACCCACACCCGTATTGATAAGAATCCCGTGATAAGGGGACACGATCTCTGCTTCGACAAGACGTGCCAAGGAAACCGCCTCGCGAGATGTACAGCGGCTGGTTGTGAAAATCGGTTCGAATAACGACGGGCCGTGGTGTGATGTCATGCTGCGAAATGCGTCAACAGATTAGATTTGTGGAAATATTATTCTCTCTACGGTGGTATGTGGAATTTGTTTTGCAGAGCCGGACACTATCCTTGTGTTCAAAATCTTCTATGGAGTATTCGGAGGAGGAACCCGCCTTGCAATGCCGAAGACAATCTGCGCGCCGGACTCATCGTCATTGAAGCCTAGTTCAGGGGCTACTGAGGGAGTCCTGTATTAGGGGGTCCTCGGACGGTCGGACTATATACCTTAGCCGGACTATTGGACTATGAAGATGCAAGACTGAAGACTTCGTCCCGTGTCCGGATGGGACTCTCCTTGGCGTGGAAGGCAATCTTGGCAATACGGATATGTAGATCTCCTCCCTTGTAACTAACTCTGTGTAACCCTAGCCCCCTCCGGTGTCTATATAAACCGGAGGGTTTAGTCCATAGGACAACAACAATCATACCATAGGCTAGCTTCTAGGGTTTTAGCCTCTACGATCTCGTGGTGGATCAACTCTTGTAATACTCATCTCATCAAGATCAATCAAGAAGGAAGTAGGGTATTACCTCCATCGAGAGGGCCCGAACCTGGGTAAACATTGTGTCCCCCGCCTCCTGTTACCATCCGCCTTAGACGCATAGTTTGGGACCCCCTACCCGAGATCCGCCGGTTTTGACACCGACAGGGGCTGCTAGCTACTTCGCACTTTTCTAGGTGAACCTTGGTTGGGGGGAGGGGGCATGCTCATAGCTTAGGATTCCCTTCATGCCGACACAAGGGGGGCTGCTAGCTACTTCGCACTTTGCTAGG
>NC_057799.1:336751683-336754563 GCF_018294505.1 Triticum aestivum
CCTCTTCGGCGGTGTCCTTCCCCGGTTCGGGTTTCTGGGCGTTGGGCGACTCGGTGGAGTCGGATTCTGAATCAGAGGAGTGTGCTTCGTCGGCGGTGGTTTCGGTGGTGCCGCCCGTGCCGGCGCCGGGCCGCGCCCGGAAATTTGCTCCGGGTGGCCGGGCCCGGCCGGTGTCGTTTCCCTCTGGGTCGTCGGGGTGGTGGTGCGTTGGCCGGCGACGGCGGCGTGCGGGTCGGGGCCCGGCTCCTTCCCCTGAGTGTGGTCTCCTCGGTCCTTCCCCGTCCGCTGTGGTGGTGGATTTGGGTGATGTGGCACCTCCGGTCGCTAGTCCTGTTCGTCGTCCTCCTCTCCGGCCTGGGCCGGTGGCGGCGGCGGCGGTCGCGCCGGCTTGTGCGGGGGCGGGTGGTGGCCAAACCCTAGATCTGCTCTGCTCTGTGGTTGAGATGGGCCTTGGTGAGCTCGTGGGCCTGGCAGCGCCTGGTTCGATTCGGGTTGGGCCGCCCGGGCCCCCGGCTTTGTCGTCCCTCGAGTCTTTTCCCCCCTCTCGTCTGTGGGCCTGGGGCAGCTGGTTGTGGCCACTGCCCCGCGTCCGTCCCCGTCCCGGGCCTGCGGTCCTGTTTTGGCCCATTCGGCCCTCTCTGGCCTGGCCTGTTGTGGCTATTTATGGGTGCGTCGCGGCGCTCCCCCCTTCCTAGGGTTTCCTGCTTCCGCCGCTGATATCCGCAGGGTGCGTCACCCTATCCGCCAGTTCTCCAGATCCGCTCCCTCCCCACCCCCTCTACTCCTCTCCTTCGCTGAGGTGACCGCCATGGACAAGTCTCGGGGCTCCTCCTCTGAGGCCCTTTCGGGTAGCAAGCGGGCCCGTGAAGCTTCGCCGGGCGATGGCGTCGATCTGGCCTATGAGGCGGAGCTGCGTTCCAAGCTCGAATCTGAGCGGGCGGTGCGCGTGCTGCCGTGTGAGCGGGAGGATTGGGAGGCGGGGCCGGAGCGCTCTGTGGCCAGATCTGGGACGACGGTCCCTGGTTCTGGGCTGGATCCATGGGAGGCCGCTGCTGCTTCGGCTGGCGGTGGTTCCTCCTCGTCGGCGCCGCGCCCCGCTCCGGCCAGGGGCCCGGTCCCTCCGCCCCGGCCCCCTCCTCGCTCGTTTGCGGCGGGCGCTGCCTCTCGCTCGGGGCCGCGCTTCGGGCCTGGCTCTTCCTCCTCGCAGGCCGGGGATCGGCGCCCCCCTCCTCCTGCTTCGGGTGCCCCTTCCGCAGTTCGTGGCGATGGCATCCTGCCGCCGCCGCCTCCCCCTCCTCGCCAGCACCCTGCTTCCTCGGGCCCTTCACCGACCCTGACTTGCTTTGCTTGCCACCGCCCCAACCACTTCCAATCTAGATGCACTAACCCACCCTTCTGCCTCATCTGTCGCTCTGATGGCCATCTTACTGTCGACTGCCGTAACCGTACCAAGAACCCCTCTTTCATTCAGTTTGGCTTGGGTATTCCCGGATGTTCTTTCTTCGCTCTGGATGCTGATGTACCTGTGGTGATGGCTGCGCCATCCCTCTCTAACACGGCCATCATCACGGTGTGTGGCCAGCTGATCTCTCCGCAGACCCTCCTGGATGGTTTGAAAATATGGGACGATGGTGGCTGGGATTGGCAGGTGCGCCAGCTTTCAGAGTATGAATTCGCAGTGGTTTTCCCCTCCAAGGACTGTCTACGGATGATCTCCTCGTGCACCAGCTTTACCCTCCCCCTCAACCAGCTTGTGGTTTCTGTCAAAGCGGCTACTTGTGGTGCCAAGGCGGTGGGCCCGCTTAGCAAGATCTGGGTGCTAGTTGATGATGTGCCAGTTGGGCTTCGATCTGTGGAGTTCATGATGGCGTTTGGTAAGCTCATTGGCAAGCCCGTGGAAGTGGATTCGGAATCCCTGGGCAAGGTTGGCCTGGTTCGTCTCAATGTTTGGTGCATCGACCCCGTTTGCGTTCATGGTTCCGTGGATGTCTTCCCTTCTCCTGAGGGTGTGCGACTTCGGGTTTGGGTGGAGGGTGCTGAACCCCGTGCTCCACCTCCACCTCCGCCTCCTCCTTCCAAGCCTTCGGACCAAGATGACACGCAGGGGGATGGTTCGGCTGGGGGGCATAACCCAAGTGGAGGTACTGATCCGTGTTTTACGCAATCTGAATGGGATAAGTTGGATCCGGATGAACGCGAGCTGCTCAAGGATAATGCCCCTGCTCCTAATCCTCAGAAGGAGGACTTGGCTTCTCGTGATGCTGGTGTTGGTAAGGGGACCCCCTTCTCTGGTGTTTGCTCCAATGTGCCTACTCGTCCGCAGTCTCCTTCCTTCTCTAGGATCGAGGATCTTCCCGCTTCCCCCTTGCGCTCCACCGAGCCCTCAACCAAGAAGAAGAAGAAATCTTTGGTCCAGAAATTCTCGGCTAAGAGTCGGGCCTCCTCCACTTCCAAGCTTTCGGCGGCGGGTCTGGCTCATCGTCTGGACAAGGATTTGGGTTCCGCCTCGGGGTCTGGCCCTGGGCCGGCGTCGCCGATCCGGTGCTCCCCTCTGCTGCAGTCTACGGCGTCCACGGCGCGGAAGGGTCGGCGTGTGCGCGACTCTGGCGTTTCGGTGGCGGTGCGGGTGGAACAGCGTGTCGCGGCCAGGGATCTCCCTCCTTCAGGTTCGTCTGCCCAACCATCTCTTCCTGCCTCTCCTGTGCGCCTTGTTTTACCAGCTCTGTCAGATGATCATTTGTTGCATATCATGTCTGATATTGGGGTGGCTGCGATACCGAGGATGGGCTCCCCCTCTCACCTTCTTTCTGTCATTCGGGCCAATGAGGCAGCCCAGGCTGCCATTGCTAAGGCCGTTGAGGCTACGAAAGGTGCTGGTCC
>NC_057799.1:336754759-336759664 GCF_018294505.1 Triticum aestivum
CTAAGGTTGGGCGTCCCAAGCGATCTAAGCCTTGTGGGGCTCTGTGCAGATCGAGTCTCCGTATTAAAAATCTTTCCTTCAAATGAGAGCTTTATTCTGGAATATTCGTGGTTTCGGTGCTAGGGGGCGCCGTGACCAGATTCATGACTTGGTTTGTGGTGAACATATTGACATTTTAGGGCTGGTCGAAACGTTTAAGGAATCCTTTTCCCCTTCTGAACTCTCTGCGATAGCTGGGATGGATAGGTTTGATTGGCACTTTCTCCCCGCCTCGGGTCATTCCGGGGGAATCTTGATTGGGTCCAAGCGGGACGTTTTTGATTTCATTGCTTTTTATCATGGCATCTTTTGGGCTAGCTATGTGGTTCATCATCGTCAGCTGAACACTTTGTGGGAATTTATGGTGGTATATGGCCCTGCGGACCACACGCTTGCTCCTCTCTTTTTGGACGAAATATCGATTAAGCTCGAAGCATGTAATATTCCTCTTCTAATTGGGGGTGATTTCAATTTGTTACGTTCTCTGGCCGACAAGAATAATCCTAATTTCTCCTGGCCTCTTGCCAATGCTTTTAATGTTTTCATTAGTAACTGCGCGTTGTGTGAGCTCCCTAGGGTGGGGCGCGTTTCACCTGGTCTAACCATCAATCCTCGCATGTCCGGTCCGTGCTGGACAGGGTTTTTGTTTCTGTTCAGTGGGACTCGCTGTTTCCCCGCGCGCTGCTTAAGGCTAGGCCTGCGGTGGGATCTTATCATGTTCCCCTAATCCTGGATGCGGGTATCCTTTCTCTTGTCTCTCCCTCCCGTTTCCAGTTTGATGCTTCTTGGCTTGTTGTGGAGGGCTTTTGTGACATGATAGTTTCTAAGATTACTGATCTTCTTTCTTCTCCTCACCGTTCCTTTGGTCCCATGGATGATTGGCACAAGGTGTCTTATGAGTTGCGTAAATTCTTAAGGGGGTGGTCTCGGAATAGGGCGGCCGAGTTGCGTAGAGACAAGGAATCCCTAGAATCTCAAATCCGGGATTTGGACCAATCTGCTGACACATATGGGCTCTCCGCCTCTCAGTGGGCTACTCGCTACTCCCTGGAAGACGCTTTGGTGTTGCTTCACCAACAGTCAGAAATTTGCTGGCGCCAACGAGGTGCCCTTAACTGGACCTTGAAAGGGGATGCTATGACGGGTTATTTTTTTGCGATCGCGAATGGCAGACGCCGCAGATGTTTCATTGACACTCTGTTGATTGACGGCATTAGAATTTCTGACCAGTCCCTCATTATGAATCACATTGTTAGCTTCTATTCCAATCTACTCGGCTCTAAGCCGGACCCTGGGCTTGGCCTTTGCCCTGACTTCAGGGATGATGGGTCTAAGATCTCTCAGGACGAAAATTTGGGCCTGATGGTCCCCTTATCTGATGAAGAGATTTGGTAGGTGATTAGCTCGGCTAACCCGAATGCTGCTTCTGGCCCTGATGGTTTTTCGATCCCCTTCTTCAAAAAATTCTGGCCGCTGTTGCGGCCTCTCATTTGTACGATCATCCAAGGGTTCTGGTTGGGTACGGTGGACATCTCTCGCCTTAATTACGCTGTCATTACCCTTATTCCTAAAGTCAAGGGCGCGGATGTGATCTCGCAATTTAGGCCGATTGCCCTTATTAATAACTTCGCCAAGTTTCCGGCTAAAGGGTTAGCCACTCGTCTCTCCCCCATTGCCCACTGTACCATTAGCCCTTTTCAGTCGGCTTTCATTAAGGGTCGTTTCATTCTGGACGGGGTTCTCTGTTTGCATGAAATCGTTCATGACCTTATGATTCACAAGTCGAAAGCGGTGATTCTAAAATTAGACTTTGAGAAGGCCTATGATTCCGTGAGTTGGCATTTTCTTCGTAGAGTTTTATTGGCCAAAGGGTTCGAGGGGCCCCTCGTCCATAGGATTCTGCAGCTGGTCTCGGGAGGCCACACTGCCATCAACGTTAATGGTCAGGTTAGCAAATTCTTTGCCAACGGTAGGGGCCTGAGGCAAGGCGATCCAACCTCTCCCATTTTATTCAATTTTGTTGCAGATGCTTTATCTCGCCTACTCTCTAGGGCAGCCACTAGTGGGCACATCACTCCGGTGTGTTCTAATCTCATTCCCCATGGTCTCACCCATCTCCAATATGTGGACGACACTATTATTCTGGTCGAGTTGAATGAGGCCTGCCTTACCCACCTCAAATTTATTTTACTATGCTTCGAGGCTATGTCGGGGCTTAAGATTAACTTTTCCAAGAGCGAAGTAGTTGTGACTGGTGTGGACGAATCGGAAGCCGCGCGAGTGGCCCACCTTCTTAACTGTAAGCAGGGCTCTTATCCGTTTAAGTACTTGGGTTTGCCTATTTCCCCGGATGTGCTCCATGGCAAAGATTTTGCCCCGGTAGTCACTAAGGTGGGAAACAGGGTCCTCCCCTGGCGGGGTAGATATAATACGAATGTTGGTAAAGTGGCTCTAATTAATGCTTGCCTCTCCTCCCTCCCCATGTTCCTTATGGGCTTCTTTCTCTTGTCGGCTGGGATTCATGCTGGTTTTGACAAACACCGTGGGGCGTTTTACTGGAATGCTGCGGACAATCGTCGCAAATATCGCTTCGTCAAATGGAAATTGATGTGCCGACCCAAAAACCTTGGGGGGTTAGGAATTCTTAATACTTCCATCATGAATCAATGCTTGATGATTAAATGGTGGTGGAAGATTATGAGCGCTGAGGATCAACCCCTTTGGCTGTCGATCCTTAAGGCTAAATATTTCCCGTCCTCGAGCCCGATGTTTGCTCTGCCGCGTGGTGGCTCTCAGTTTTGGAAGTCTCTGGTCAAAGTTAGACTTGTTTTTCAATCTTTCGTTAAGTTTGTTGTTGGGGACGGTTCCTCGATTCGGTTTTGGCTTGATTGGTGGTGTGGAGATTCACCTCTCTCGGTGACCTTCCCTACCCTTTTCTCTTACTGCTGTGATCCTAATATTTCTATTGCGAAGCTTGCATCCTAGGGGTGGAACCTGGCCTTTCGCCATTCTCTGTCGCCTGTAGAGTTTGAAGATTGGCAACGTCTTACTGCCCTCTTCCCTACGCTCTCGACGGCCAGGGATTCGGTGCTTTGGCCGCTTTCTGCCTCTGGGCGTTTTTCTGTTAAGTCTCTTTATTCTAAGCTCGTTGGTGGCACGCCTACCAATCGTTTTTCCCTAGTTTGGAAGGCCCGTATTCCCCCTAAGATTAAAATTTTCTTGTGGCAAGCCTTTCGAGGCCGGTTGCCCTCGGCTGATCAGATTCGTAAGAGAAATGGGTCGGGCTCCCAGTTATGTGCTCTTTGCGGTGATGTGGAAGACTCGGATCATATCTTTTTTCACTGTCACCTGGCTAAGCTTATTTGGAGTTGTGTGCGGGACTGGCTTCATGGGTCTTGGGCCCCTGCCTCCTTTGCCGAGTTGCGCAGCTTGGCTTCCAACCTCTCCGGTGTATCTAGACGCATCTTTTGGGTGGGCTTGGGGGCTTTATGCTGGTCTCTGTGGACTACTAGAAACAAATTTATTATCGAGCACGTGTTTCCGGCTAAACCGGCTGACTGCTTATTTAAATCGTGTGCTTTCCTGCAGCAGTGGAAATAATTGACTAAGGTCGACGACCAAGAGGCGCTCTTTATGCTGATCTACAAAATCCGGACCACGGCGTCTCAGTTATGCAGACAAGAGCAGGATGCTTGATTGCTTCTTTTGGGCCAGATGCTTTAGCTTTAGTTGGTTCTTTCTCTCCCGGCCTGCGTGCCGTGTACTGGCGTGGGAGCCATGTACCTGACTTTATCCTTCGTCGTCTTGCCCAGCGTTGGGGCTTGGGTGTTTTTGCTACTTTTCGATGATGCTGTTGCTACATGCCTTATGGCTTTATTTATAAAGTCGGGCATATGCCTTTCCTCTAAAAAAACCGTTTCTTATATTTCCGAAGATCCGTAACTCCGATTGCGCTGAGATTGTAACACGATTTTTCCAGATATAAGCTTCCTTGCAACCGAAGTAGAGCTCCAACCAACGTACGAGGAGGGCACAACTCATCACCACGCGCCTGGGCTGCCTGGCGCGCCTAGGTGTCTTGTGGTGGCTGTGGGCCCCCGTTTACGTTGATTCCACCTCCCAAAAATCACAAATATTCCAAAATAATTCTCCGTAAGTTTTTATCGCGTTTGGACTTCATTTGATATGGATATTCCGCGAAGCAAAAAAAGCAAAAAACATGAACTGGCACTGGGCACTAGATCAATATGTTAGTCCAATAAATCATATAAAATATTGCCAAAAGTATGTGAAAGTTGTATAATATTGGCATGAAACAATAAAAAATTATAGATACGACGAAGACGTATCAGCAACCCCAAGCTTAATTCATGCTTGTCCTCGAATAGGTAAATGATAAAAAAGATAATTTTTGATGTGGAATGCTACCTAGCATAAACTTGCACTACTGGAATCAGCTAATTTGCCATCTGCCAGCTCTTTGTCGTCTGCTAGCTGACGGCAAAGAAGCTCTTTGCCATCAGCTACCCAAAAGCAGACGGCAATGAAACGGCAGACGGCAAAGAAGCTCTTTGCCATCTACGAGCTCTTTGCTGTCTGCCAGCAGACGGCAAAGAATCTTTGCCGTCCGCTGGCAGACGACAAAGAGTGAGGTGGCCCCCACCCCCCGCCCGTTTGGGAAAACCTTAACGGCCCACCTCTTTGCCGTCCGCTAGCAGACGACAAAGAGGCAAAAAGGCGGACGGCAAAGAGAGGCGGACGGCAAAGAGGGCACTACCTAACGGCCCGTACCCCCCGCCCGTTACTCACTTTCTCCTCGCCGTTCTCTCCTCCCACCCCGCCGCCGCCAACGCCGCCCGCCGCCCC
>NC_057799.1:336760678-336775678 GCF_018294505.1 Triticum aestivum
GACACCCCGACCCCGACACCGACACGGCACCCCGACTCCGACCCGGCACCCCGACCCGACACCCCGACCCCGAGACCCCGACCCCGACACGGCACCCCGAGACCGACACGACACCCCGACCCCCGACACCTCCCGAAAAGGTGTTCTTTGGCCTTCCAGAAGCCGACGGGGTCATATATTTGTGAATTATTAGTTAGGTCATATATCTTTCGATTTTGTTATGAAAAATATCATATATAATTGTGTTGATCGGGTAGTTTTAAATGTGCAGTTGTTTCGTCGCTGCGAGGTTTGGTGTTCGACGACCTCGCCGTGCGTTTGACGAGCTCTGCCCCTTCGTTCATGGGTGAGCACAAATGACATGTCCTCCTCCCCCATTAATTATTTGATCTATTCCGATGAAACTTGATAGCTAGCTATATATGTGTCTTGAATCATCAGTATGCGTAACCAATATGTGTCTCCCGTTCGAAAGCGTCATAGTTATAAATATGCATGCATTTGCATATTTATAACCTTGATTCTTTCGAATTGTCCAACGCTATCCATGGACAGCCCGAGTATGTTTAGATTGGGTTCGTTTTCCCATATGCTTTGCTCCGGATCCGACGCATAAATTTCGTCAGTGCGTCCCCTGTTGTTCTCCGGGTACACATCCTCTCTGTTTATTGCAGAGACGTGTATCAGGAGAACAGCGGGGAGGTGCTGCCGAAATTTTGCGTAGGATCCGGAGCATAGCATGGGAAAATGAACCCAATCTAAACATACTCGGGTGGGATTAGGACCTATCATTACCTATTAGAGTGTAGGTTGCATGGACATAATAAAATTGACAAAGTAGATCAACTGATGAATATATACATGGTGAATTATATATATATATATATATATGTTGTTTGTCTAGTAGCTCTGAAAGTCAAGATGAGTGATCGTGCGTGGATGTACACCGGTCACACTGGTCAGAACAAATGGAGCACTGAATGGTTCACAAAAACCAAGGGGTTTGTGCGAGCCGCATTTGCAAATGACCAGAGGAAAACCTGGTGCCCCTGTTTACGGTGCGGCAATTGGGAAAAGAGGACAGAGGCTGAAATGGGCAAACACCAGCAGAAGAGTGGTTTTACGCCCGATTATACGGTGTGGACATTTCATGGTGAGTCTTCCCAACGTGACCGAGCTGAGGTGGATCGTCGTCGCACCGACGAGCATGGTACCGGGATGGAAAACATGGTGCAAGACTTTGATGATGCTCGGGATTCGGGCGAGGAGATGGAGGAATCTGCAAAGGCCTTCAATGAAATGTTGGAGTCTTCAAAACGTCTGCTCCATGAGCACACTGAGCTTTGTCAGTTGGATGCCATCTCACAAGTAATGGCTCTGAAGGCTCAGTTCAACTTGGGCACAGAATGCTATGATGCAATGATGACAGTATTTGGACGCTTTCTACCCAAAGGCCATGTAATGCCTGCAAACCTGTACCAGTCGGACAAAATCCTCCGTGCACTGAAGATGCCCTATGATAAGATACATGCCTGTGAGAAAGGATGTGTCTTGTTTAGGCTTGACTATGCGGAATTGAACTATTATCCCATTTGCAAGTCTTCCAGGTATGTTGTGGTAGACAACGGTATGGGTGAGAAGACACAGACCAAAATCCCCGTTAGTGTTCTTCGGTATATGCCAATCGTACCAAGACTTCAACGTCTTTTCATGGTCGAAGAGACGGCCAGACAGATGACATGGCACAAAACGGGCAAAAGAACCGAACTAGATGTAGATGGGAATCTGATGATTGTACACACATCGGATGGTGTTGCGTGGAAAAAGTTTGATGAATTACATGGTGACAAAGCGGCAGATCCGAGGCATCCTCGAGTCGGCATCAGCACGGATGGGTTCAGTGTGTTTGGTATGACGGCAGCCCAATACAGTTGTTGGCCCGTATTTGTCTTTCCACTCAATCTCCCCCCCGGACAGATTATGCAAAGAAAGAACATTTTCCCGACGTTGATAATTCCAGGGCCCAACTATCCGGGGAAAAATATGAATGTTTACATGCAACCGCTTAAGGACGAATTGCAAGAAGCCTGGGATAATGGGTTCAAGACATACGATGCCTATAGCAAACGGAACTTCATAATGCGTGTCTGGTACATGTACTCGACGCATGACTTGCCGGCGTATGCGCTATTCGTTGGCTGGTGTGTGCATGGAAGGTTCCCGTGCCCCACATGCAAGGGAGCTCTTGAGTTTCGTTGGCTTCAGGCCGGTCGCAAGTTTTCTTGCTTCAACATGCATAGACAGTTCCTGAATCCTCGCCATAAGTTCAGGAAAGACAAGAAGAACTTCATCAGAGGTAGAGTTGTCAAAAACTCTGCACCACCTGCATTGACAGGCCAACAGACCCTGGATCAGTTAAACGCTCTCGAGCCAGATCCAGAGCGTCCAGGGTACTTCAAGGGGTATAATTCTAAGCACGCCTGGACTCACAAAACATGCTTATGGGATCTGCCTTACTTCAAAGACCTCCTTTGCCCACACAACATCGACGTGATGCACACTGAGAAGAATATCGCCGAGGCACTTTTTGGTACATTGTTCGGCATAGATGGGAGGTCAAAGGATAATACTAAGGCTAGAGTCGATCTGGAGGCGCTATGTGATAGGCCGTTACAAAACATGAAAGAACCGAAAGGAAAGCAGAACTGGATGAAGCCAAAGGCATGGTTCAATCTTGGAAGGCCAGCTATGAGGGAAATTATCTTGTGGGTGAAAATGCAGTTGATGTTCCCCGATGGGTATGCAGCGAATCTACAGAGGGGAGCCAGTCTTGATAAATTGAAGATATTTGGTCTCAAGAGTCATGATTGGCACATATGGATTGAGCGGGTAATGCCGGTGATGTTGCGTGGCTTCATCCCTGAGGATGAATGGCTAGTACTGGCAGAACTCAGCTATTTCTTCCGTGTTCTTTGTGCGAAAGAACTATCGCCTGACGTGCTAGAAGAAATGGAAGAGTTGGCGCCGGAGTTGATCTGCAAGTTAGAGAAGATCTTTCCACCGGGCTTCTTTAATCCAATGCAACATTTGATTTTGCATCTCCCGACCGAGGCAAGATTGGGGGGGGCCCGTGCAAAATCGTTGGTGCTACCCAACTGAGAGGATGCAGAAGACGCTTCGACAAAAATGTAAAAATAAACGTAGAATTGAAGCATCGATGGCTGAGGCATTCATCACTGAGGAGGCGGCAAACTTCGTGACAGCACACTACGAAGCCAAAAATCGTCATTTGCATAATCTGAAGCCTCGGTACAATGCTGACGACCCTAAAAAGGGTGGATCCAACCTCAGCCTATTCAAAGGGAATCTTGCACCTGCCAGTGTTTCAAATCCAGTATCTTTGGATAACGAACAATGGCGGACCATTTCGTTGTATATCTTCAACAACCTGATAGAAGTGCGGCCGTACATCGAGTAAGTTCTCGGTACATAGTTTCGCAACTTCTATTTCCTTTGAACTGCTCTTATTCCTGGATATTTCATACAGTCGATACGTCGCCTTATTCTCGTATGGAGCGGTGATCCAAAAGGATTCTATCGAAGAGTATGAGCTTCTCTCAAAGCAAGGAGGCGGCTATCCCGGTTTCATCTCTTGGTTCAAACAAACGGTAATTTCTATTAGACTTGTAGGCTAATTTGTAGGCGGCTATCCCGGTTTCATTCGCTAATTTGTGCGTAATGCAACAATCCTTTCATATTAAACTTGTAGGCTAATTCAGAGTCTATGGACGCCGAATTGAGACAAGTCGCTAATGGTTTTGACTATAAGGTCCGTTCATTTGACAAATACGACATCAACGGGTATCGCTTTCGTACCTATGGCAAAGAGCTATCTATGGCCGACCAAAAGTCTACAAATTGTTGTGTATCTGCTATCGGCGAAGGAGGTACCGAGTATTATGGGAGAGTTGAAGCAATTTATGAACTTCTATTCTATGGTGAAAACCCACCGAATGTCGTAGTCTTCAAATGTTATTGGTTTCAGCCGAAGGAGACTAGAAGGACTCATGAACATATAGGGCTAGTTGAAATCAACCAAAGCACCCATTTAGATGTTCCTGATGTCTATATTACGGCTCAACAGGCGACCCAAGTATTCTATCTACCGTGGGCCTGCCAAACTAATCCAAATCTGAAAGGTTGGGATGTCATTTATGAAGTGCCGCCACGTGCTAGACTATCTCCCCCAAAGGAAGAGGATTATGAACCTCACATTAACCCAGACACATATGAAGGAGAATTCTTTCAAGAGACACGTCTTTCCAAAAAGTGTTTCAAGAACCGCTATACTTCACCCCAAAACATTGAAGTAGACAGCGACAGTGAATCCGACATCACCCCAGAGGAGGAACAAGAAGAGCCGGAACAAGAAGAGGTTATTGCTGCGGATGACCTGTCATTGCTTGACCGATTACGTCAAGGTGGCCTTCCACATGTTGATGCCACTGAACCCTATGAGCCCGTCATTGATTATAGTGATGATGATGATTATGCATTTATTGATGATACTGATCGAGATTATTAGTAGTGTCAGGTATTAAATTTTTTAATGTTGTACTTGATGATGATACACTTAAGTGATACACATATTATTATTCATGTCGGTCTTTTTTTTATGTTGTACTAATTTCGTTTACTGTTTGTCATGGCAGGTGTTGAAAGATGGTGGGAGCTGGTCGGGAGCGCGCCAAGGCCCCTTCTTCGTCGGCGTGTGGTCTGAGTTCTTCGATTCCAGACGCACCTCTCCGCCGAGCGTTGCTGGACAGTATGTCCACACCGCCGGGCCCTTCTTCATCGACCGCGGTGCCCAGCAGGGGACGAGGTAGGAAGAGAGGAAGTGGGGCACGTGGTCGCGGGAGAGGAAGTAGGGTGACTGCGACGGCGCCTTCCTCGCCGCCACCCCTAGCTGTTTCACCCGAGCACGTGACTGCTAGGGTGGACTCGTCCGAGGAGGAGGCTACACGGACTCCGGTCCACAAGCCTCCGGTCCACGGGTCTTGGGCCCACGAGCCTCGGGTCGACTGGCCTTCGGCCCACGAGAGTTCGGCCCAGAGACCCCGGAGGAGCACACGTCCGATGGGGTACCTGGCCGGATCAGCCCGAGGAGCCGAGTGGCCATGCTGATGATGGCGGGGAGCCGACTGATCTTGAGGAGGAGGGGGGCACCGTCTACCAGCGTGGTGCTACACGGCTCCCGTCCGTGCCGGCGACCCGCGAGCAGAGGTGGTTGATTTTCCCTGATGGGGAGAGGTACGTAAGTGCATTTAATATTTTTGTACCTTGTGCATTCACGTTTCTTCAAATAGCTAATGCGTTGGCCTTGTCATGCTGCAGGGGTTGGGACCACCATCATAGTGTCCACCGGCCCAACTCCGTCCTTGGAGTTCTTTGCCGGCAAAACTTCCCGGGGTTTGTCACGTTGCCTGGTGAGGGTCGGCTTCCAGAGCTTGGATTGAGCTGGGAGCACTACGTGGCTGCCCCGGCCCCGCCGGATGTCATTATCGACGGTGTCGTGTGTGACACGAGGGCAGACATGGTGATCAGGACGTTCTGGGTAATTTCTCCTTTACACATTTCAAAATCTTCAACTAGCTAGTTATTAATTGTACTAATCAATATTGTCTCATTTGATTGCAGACATTCTATAGGTGTGAGGAGGGATACGAGGAGGACGCGGCACATGTTATCGAGAACGTCTGCAAGCGCCTACTCCAGAACTTACGGCACGAGGCTCGGGTGCAGGCTGTTCGAGACTACTACGCCTTGTGTGGTATCAAGAAGACCAAGCCGGCGTGCCGCGATAAGTTCCTGAGTAAGGAGCAGTACATGAAGGTAATTCTTAAGGCCTTCTATTAAGTTCCTTCATTTAGTAATTCTTAGCCGTAGCGCTCAAGTTTCTATTTGCTAACTTAGGCGCCTCCGAGATGGTGTGCGGATCGGATGGATTGTTGGGAGGTGTTGGTCGATGAGTGGTGCTCAAAAGAATGGCTAGCCCTCCACAACGAGGCCAAGGACAAACGTGCCCAAATGGAAGGTGTGCCACACCATCAAGGCAGCTCCAACTTATATCAGTTCGGGCGCAACTGGGTATGTGGTTTGCTTCATGATTCATGCAATTCATTCATCATGCTAGCTTGAGCCCTTTAATTACTAATTTACATTGTTTCTCTCTTTCAGGCACGCCACAATAAGGTGGATAAGGTGCCAGAGGTGTACGACCTGTATGCCATGGCCCACACTGCCTCTTTCAAGAAAGTCAAGGCTTTCTCTCAGTCTGACCTCAATGATGCAAACAACTTCACCAACATCTCCTCCCACAACAAGCTCGTGAGATATAGAGATGAGGGGAAGGCGAGGAAAGGGGAGGACTTTAACCCGAGCCAGGGTCCCATTGATCCAGAGCTGGTGATGATATCTGGTGGCGGGAGGTCCCATGGCTCCATAGCCATTGGAGATGGACTTATCCGTTGTCCTAGCACTCTCCCGGAGATCAAGGCGCGCCAGTCGAGCTCCGCTCCTGAGATAAGGCCTCGTGAACGGCCAGTGCAACTCGCCATCAAGGTTAGTGATACGTACTCAGTTATCTTTCTCCATTACATTGTGTGCGCTTCCATCAATGATTACAAATGGTCATGTGAGTGGTGTTGCAGGCTGCTATACAGACTGAGAGAGATAGAACGGAGAAACTTCTGGCGGAGGCGGCGGAGAAGCAGCGGGAGATGGAGGAGAGGACGAGAAAGATGATGGAGGAGGAGAGGGCACGGAATGACATGCAGGCAAGGGCCATGTACGAGCTCCTTGTGGTAAGTTTCTTCTGCAGATTGCTTGCTAGTCTTAACATTTGAGTCTCATTACTAACTAGTATGACTCTGTTGTGAAAACCAAATGTGCAGTCTGTGTGCGAGAAGTCCGGTCAGCCCGCTCCGCCGATGCCAGTGATTGCTCCTAGGAGCACGGTGAGTTTAATTTGAATGGACATTACTTGCTAGTCTTAACATTTGAGTGTCATAATGCTAACGAGACATTGGAAATGATCTTTGGTGCAGCTTAACTCCAGAAACGCATCGCACGATCCTTCTCCAGGTAGCGGCACTAGCCACCCCGCTCCTACACCTCCCTGATCACGGTAAGTTTCTCTAGTGTTTTGCTTAACAAATGCATAAAGACCTAGACTTAGCTTTATTTCCTCCAATATGCTTACCATAATGACCTAGAGTTAGCTTCTTTTCCTCCAAAATGACCCATTTTACCTAGGTTAGCTTATAAATGATGCAGTTCATCCAAGTTAGCTCAAAAATGACCCATTTTACCTAGATTAGCTCCTAAATGATCCATTTTACCTACGTTAGCTTTAAAATGGCCCATTTCACCTAGGTTAACTCCAAAATGACCCATCTTACCTAGGTTATCTCATAAATGATCCGTTTCAACTAATTTAGCTCATAAATGATCCATTTGACCTAAGTGAGCTAAAAAACGATCCATTTCACCTAAATTAGCTCTTAAATGATCCATTTCACCTAAGTTAGCTCAAAAAGATCCATTTCAACTAAATTAGCTCATAAATGATCCATTTCAACAAAGTTAGCTCAAAAAGATCCATTTCAACTAAATTAGCTCATAAATGATCCATTTCAACAAAGTTAGCTCAAAAACGATCCATTTCAACTAAGTTAGCTCATAAATGATCCATTTGACCTAAGTGAGCTAAAAACGATCCATTTCACCTTAGTTACCTAAAAAACAATCCATTTGACCTTAGTTAGCTCATAAACGACCCATTTCAACTTAGTTAGCTCATATATGATCCATTTCACGTAAGTTAGCCCATAAATGACATCCTCTTCTTGTTCTAGTCTTCTTCTTGTTCTAGTCACCTATTTCTAACTTTCTTATTTTTCATTTTGCAGATTTCATTCACTTGACGAAAGCTTGCATAGATGGAGTGCTCCTTATCCCTTTCTCTGTTTCTTTTGTATCGTTGAACTATGCATGTATCTTGGTAGTTGGATGAACTATGCTATGTATGATGGAGCTTGGTAGTTGGATGGAACATATGTGATGGAACTATGTATGATGGAACTCTGCATGTTGGATGGATATCTTATATGTTTGCTGTGAAAATTGTTGTCATATATATCATATATATCTTATATGTTTGCTGTGAAATATATCTATATATGTCATATATATTTGTGATGAAAATTGTTGGATTTAATAAAAAACAGAAAAAAGAGCCAATATGCAGGCTCTTTGCCGTCTGCCACCGACGGCAACGGGCTCTTTGCCGTCTGCAGCGGACGGCAAAGAGGCCACGTGGCATCCAGCTGTGCTTCCTGGGAGCTGACCCATTTGGTCAATTTGCCTACAGTGGCAGACGGCAAAGAGTAAAAGAGTTTGCCGTCAGCGGCGGACGGCAAAGGCCTGCCATGTAGTGACGTGTAGATGACATCATATGGCAGACGGCAAAGGCACTAGAAAGTTTGCCGTCCGCGGCGGACGGCAAAGGCCTGCCGTTAGCCACTTAACGGACTGAAGGCACAATTATTGCCGTCCGCCCTCTTTGCCGTCCGCGGCAGACGGCAAAGAGCCTTTGCCGTCAGCCGCCAGGAAGCAGACGGCAAAGTAGCTGTTTACCGTAGCCTACTTTGCCGGAGCCTTTTGCCGTCCGCGGCTGACGGCAAAGGCCTTTGCCGTCCGCCGTTCATGCCTTTGCCGTCCGCCATGGCAGACGGCAAAATAGCTGATTCCTGTAGTGTTGGTCATATGTCTAATCATGGCATGAATATTAAGACAAGGGTGATTCAAAGCAATAGTCTAGAATTTGACATAAAGATATCAATACTCAAGCATCCCAACAAACAATCATGTCTTTCAAAATATCAACGCTAAAGAAAGCTATCCCTACAAAATCATATGGTCTTGTCATGCTTTGTCTTCTTAACACAAAGTATTTATCACGCACAACCCCGATGACAAGCCGAACAATTGGTTCATACCTTTTAATGCGCTTCAGCTTTTTCAACCCTCACGCAATACATGAGCGTGAGCCATGGATATAGCACTATAGGTGGAATAGAGTATGATGATAGGGGTAAATATAGAGAATACAAAAAATTAAGAAAGTCTCACATCGACGCGGCTAACCAACGGGCTATGGAGATGCCCATCAATTGATATCAATGCGATAAGTAGGGATTATCATGCAATGGATGCCCCTTCTCTCTTTGTCTTCTTTTTTTTCTTTTTTTTCTTTTTTTTCCTGTTTTTCTCTTTTTTTTCTCTTTGTCCGAAGTCTCATCCCGACTTGTGGGGGAATCATAGTCTCCATCATCCTTTCCTCACTGGGGCAATGCTCTAATAATGAATGATGATGGTCATCACACTTCTATTTACTTACAACTCAAAAGAAATAAAAAATTACAACTCGATGCCTAGAACAAAATATGACTCTATATGAATGCCTCTGGCAGTGTACCAGGATGTGCAATGATCTATCATAACAATGGTATCAAAAAACGGTCAAGCCATGGAAATATCATGCTAGATATCTTACGATCATGCAAAGCAATATGACAATGAATGCTCAAGTCATCAAAACGGAAGTGGTGGAAGTTGCATGGAAATATATCTCGGAATGGCTATGGAAGGGCCATAATAGGGGTATGGTGGCTATTTTGAGGAAGATATAATAAGGCTTATGTGTGATAGAGTGTATCATATCACAGGGTTTGGATGCACCGGCGAAGTTTGCACCGACTCTCGAGGTGAGAAAGGGCAATGCACGGTACCGTAGAGGGAAAATTGCGGAAAGGTAAGAGTGCGTATAATCCATGGACTCACATTAGTCATAAAGAACTCATATACTTATTGCAAAAGTTTATTAGCCCTCGAAGCAAAGTACTACTATGCATGCCCCTAGGGGGATAGATTGTTAGGAAAAGACCATCGCTTGTCCCCGACCGCCATTCATAAGGAAGACAATCAATAATAAATCATGCTCCAACTTCATAGCATAACGAGAGACTATACATGCATGCTTCGGGAATCACAAACCTTAACACCAATATCTTACTAAACACGATCATCCACTAGTACCTCCCACATATTATCATCTCTATATCGCAAAACTATTGCAAGGAATCAAACATATCATATTCAGTGATCCACAAGTTTTATGTAGGATTTCATGACTAACCATGCAAATGACCAATTCCTGTTGACTCTCTAAATAGATATAAGTGAAGCATGAGAGTTTAATTCTTTCTATAAAAGATCATGCTCTAATAAATATAAGTGAAGCAAAAGAGCATTCTACAAATAACGGTTTTCTATGTGAAGAGAAACAGGCAATCCAAACTTCAAATGATATAAGTGAAGCACATGAAGCATTCTATAAAGCCATACTCAAAAGATATAAGTGAAGTGCAATGAGTATTCTATAAATCAACCATGGACTATCTCATACTAGCATGGTGCATAAAATAAAAATGAAAACTAAACACAAAAGATGCTCCAAGATTTACACATGTCACATGAATGAAAAGAACGAAAACATACCGATACTTGTTGAAGAAAGATGGGATGCCTTTTGGGGCATCCCCAAGCTTAGATGCTTGAGTGTCCTTGTATATTTACTTGGGGTGCCTTGGGCATCCCCAATCTTGAACTCTTTCCTCTCCTCCTTCTCCTCATACCGATACCTCCTGGATCTTTGAACACTTCATCAACACAAAACTTAACAGAAGCTCAGTAAGATCCGTTAGTATAATAAAGCAAATCACTACTTTAAGTACTGTTGCAAACCAATTCATATTTTTTTGTATTGTAGCTACTGTATTATAACTTTTCCATGGTTTATACCACCGATAGAATTGATAGTTTCATCAAAATAAGCAAACAATGCATAAAAAACAAAATCTGTCTTAAACAGGACAATCTATAATAATCTGAACTCCAACCATACTTATGGTACTACAAAAATTCTGAAAAATTAGGACAAAATAAATAAATTGTATAGAAATACTGTGCAAAAAGTTCCAGAAACTTTCGACGTTCCAGTAAACAATGTAAAATCGCACACTACAGCCAAAGTTTCTGTTTTTGCACCGCACATACCAACAAGCAATCTTATCATCCTAAAGGCAAATCTTGGCACATTATTTTTATAATACAATGGATTTGTACAAGGGGATAATTATTTTTTTGAGAAACTTCCATGAAAAATTTACATTATTTTCATGAGCATGAACACAAGTGTTCAAGGTCGACCCTCACTTCTCCAATGCATTACCTTTCAATCGCTTCTCTTTAAAAAAAAAGGTTTTTAGTTTCTCCTTTATATATATTTTAAAAAACTTTATAAAAGCACTCAATAGAAATAAATGACTCTCTAAAACTTCTGGGTTGTCTCCCTGGCAGCACTTTCTTTAAAGCCATTAAGCTAGGCATAAAGTGCTCAAGTAATCGATCCACTTGGATCCCAAGGTATATCAAAGCCAATTTTAATTAACAATGATTTATAATTTAATAGTGAGCACAAAGAAAAATATATCATGCAATGATGAAGTCTAACTCTCTTCCTATGCATCAGCATGTCATAAAAAAATAATTCATGCACATCTAGTAAAGGCCAATACATAACATAAGCAGTTTCTTGTAATTTTATCGTTTTGGAAACATAAAAAGATGGAGATGTAGTTCATCTCTCATAATAATTGCAAGTAGGAGCAGCAAGCACATGCATATTATATTCATCAAAATCATCATGTGCAACGGTAAAAGGCAACCCATCAATGTAATCCTTAATATGTGCAAACTTCTCCGATATAGTGTAGTTTGGAGAATTCAAAAAGATAATAGGACTATCATGTGTGGGTGCAATAGCAACAATTTCATGTTTAACATAAGGAACTATAGCAAGTTCATCTCCATAAGCATAATTTATATTGGCATCTTGGCCACAAGCATAGCAAGCATCGAGTTCATCAAAAAGGGATATTTCAATTGAATCAATGGGATCATAGCAATTATCATAGAATTCATCCTTCGGTAAGAACAAAGGGACATTAAGCAATGTATGAGTTGAAGAGTTACTCTCATTCGAAGGTGGGCACGGGTAGCTGATCCGTTCTTCCTCCATTTGTTCTTCGCTCTCCTCCTCATCTTTTTCATCCAATGAGCTCACAATTTCATCGATTTCTTCTTCCATAGACTCCTGCAAAATATTTGTCTCTTCTTGGACAGTGGGTAAGTCCTCAATATATGGTTTCATATAAGCATTAGAAGAATAATTTTCATAGCAATATTTAAGTATGGCAAAATTGTCAGATTTGTAAAGAGTAGCATCATAATTTTCAATCAAAGAAGCAAATTCATAAGCACCCTTAAAAGCAACAAATTCTTCAATTTGTTCAATATCATAATAATTATAAACACCCTTGCATAACAAGATAAAATTCCATTGTCCTTAAACTCACATTGGAAGGGAAGGTGTTTTTTAGGGTCTTCAGAACAACAAGTCAAATCATGTATTTCGCATAAATTCAAAGCATAGCAATACAAACTATTAATATGATGCCATAAAATTTTCCCTTTTTGAGATAAGTGGTGTCGCACAAAATAAGCATGCTCATTTAATGATTTTCCCTCAATTAGCTAGTTGGGGTTTCAGCATGAGCACATAGGGATCGAAGATGATCCAAGTAGAAGCTTCAGGAGTATGATAGATTTTGGGTGGTTCTTCAACCATTGGTTTAGTAGGTACAACTAATGTTTTTGGTATTTTACGTTTCCTACCCATAACTGGAGATAGAAAAGAAGAGCACAAAATAAAAACTACTTAGCAAACAAGCACGCACGAGAATATTCACCCCACGCTATTGCTCCCCGGCAACGGCGCCAAAAAAAGGTCTTGATAACCCACAAGTATAGGGGATCGTTTGTAGCCTTTTTCGGTAAATAAGAGTGGCGAACCCAATAAGGAGCTAAAGGCAGAACAAATATTCCCTCAAGTTCTATCGACCACCGATACAACTCTATGCACACTTTACGTTTGCTTTACCTAGAACAAGTATAAAACTATTTGGCAAGAATAAAACTACGAGCTTTGTGAGAATAAAACTATGAGTAAATTGCGAGACAATAAAAGTGGATAGCTTTTGTCAACAAGAAACTCATTTGTCCCTAGGCAATCGATAACTGGACCGGTAATCATTCTTGCGATTTTACATGAGGGAGAGGCATGAGCTAACATACTTTCTCTACTTGGATCATATGCACTTATGATTGGAACTCTAGCAAGCATCCGCAACTACTAAAGATCATTAAGGTCGTAAAACCCAACCATAGCATTAAGTATCAAGTCCTCTTTACTCCCATACGCAATACCCCGCTTATCCGTGTGCAGGCTTCTGTCACTCCGGCAACCGACAATAAGCAAATTATGAACGTATTGCAACACCCTACAGCGGGGACCCCTCACGTTTGCGCGAGATGGAGGGCACCGTAGGACAGCACCATAATAAAATATACACTCAAACCAACCACGATCATCAATTAGCCCATAGGACAAAACGGATCTACTCAAACATCATAGGATAACCACGTATCATTGGGAAAAAATATATAGTGTTGAGCACCATATTTAAGTAGAGATTACAACGGGGAGAAGGGGTGTTACACCGCTGCATAGAGGGGGAGAAAGTTGGTGTTGACGGTAGCAAGATTGTTGATGTAGATCGCCGTCACGATCCTTGCCCCGGCGGCGTTCTGGCGCCACCGGGAGAGAGGGAGGAGAGCCCCCCTCCTTCTTCTTCTTCCTTGGACTCCCCCCTAGATGGGAGGAGAGTCCCCCCCTCTGGTCCATGGCCTCCATAGCGGCGGAGGGGCGGGAGCCCCTCCGAGATTGGATCTCCCTCTTTGTTCTCTTCTGTTTCGCGTTGGCCAAAACTGTTTATTATATTCCAGGAGATCCGTAACTCCGATTGCGCTGAGATTTTAACACAATTTTTTTCGGATATAAGCTTCCTTGAGCCCGAAGTAGAGCTCCAACCAATGTACGAGGAGGGAACAACCCATCACCACACGCCTGGGCTGCCTGGCGTGCCCAGGTGTCTTGTGGTGGCTGTGGGCCCCTATTTGCGTTGATTCCACCTCCCAAAAATCACAAATATTCCAAAATAATTCTTCGTAAATTTTTATCGCGTTTGGACTTTGTTTGATATGGATATTCTGCGAAGCAAAAAAATGCAAAAAAAAACAAGAACTGGCACTGGGCACTGGATCAATATGTTAGTCCAATAAATCATATAAAATGTTGCCAAAAGTATGTGAAAGTTGTATAATATTGGCATGAAACAATCAAAAATTATGGATACGACGGAGACTTATCAGCATTGAGTACTGATTCCCCCAAATTCTGAAATCGTTCCTAAATCACAAATATTGCACATTTGCCAACAATTTTCCACTGTCACCTTGCATTCGATTGAGCAAAAACCTAATACAAGGAAAGTGATTATTTTATTACCTCATCGTCATTGTTAATCCGGCATGTAACTGGGAAGCCACCCTTGTTTCGCTAGCCACAGGGAGGAAGTGGGGAGGGGCAAAGGCATCGGCGATGCCCTTTCCCTTCTTCTTCTTTGGTCCCTTTGCTAATGACCGCTGCGGCACCGATGGGGGGAGATCACTGCCTCCACATGGGGCATAGGCATCTCCGCCTGGGACTCTTCACCGGCAGGGTCGAGGTCGGTCGTGGGAGGTGCTGGAGGAGCGACCATTGAAGTCGCCAGATCTAACTCTCAAATGGTGGGATCGAACCCGGGGTCGAGGAGGCAACCATGGCATCGTCAGCAGGACTGGTGACGGTCGAAAGCGGTCAAAGGCAGCGCTACAACGTGGGAGGGAAAGCAACGGCGTGGGATGGAAGAGCAATAG
>NC_057799.1:336775807-336783699 GCF_018294505.1 Triticum aestivum
GGGTTGGAGCGCGCTCCATAAATTTTGAGGATGACCTTTTCAGCCAAAATTGCCATAATGGCGGTATTATGGCAGTCGGGCTGATATAATGACTTTACTAGAGTTGTTCTCAGAGACCTCTTTCATTTATGCCTATTTTCTTTGTTACAAAGTATATATCTATCATGATAATCACTAATTAAGATTATGGTTGCATGCATCAATCGATGCGGAGGCTACCTTTTTTCAACAAAAGAGGGAAACATAGTAAAATGAGATAAACTTATCGAGTAAATCTTACAAATATACCAGCTTTTACATGGATCTTATTAGTTTAGCATCACTAAACACATGAAAACAAATCTCTTGCCAACTACATATAAACTTTATATATTTAAAAACACATTATAAACACAAGCAAATTTTAAGCACTTATATCTTGACCGTTGTATAAATTTTTAGCTACATTGTCACAAACAAATCAAATAATTAACCTGCACATCACGGGAGGGAATACATGAACTCCTTACCAGAAGTGCAAGACTGCACTCTGGATGCTTGCATATGGCACGGCCGCTGATTCGTGAGACGAGCACCTATGGATCTTTGAGAGCACATGCGGAGATGCCATAGTCAGGTTTGCAACTGCAATGGTGGAGGTGTTTGGACCTTAGTACCTGAGAGAACCAACTATGACAGAGACCGAGGGGTTCTTGGCAATCTCAAAAGCAAAAGGGTGGCCAGGTTTGCTCGGATCTCTTGACTGCATGCATTGGAAATGAAGAACTGCTAGGGAACATAGTATTTCAAAAAAAATCCTACCATCACGCAAGATCTATCTAGGAGAAGCATAGCAATGAGCGGGGAGAGTGTGTCCACGTACCCTTGTAGACCGAAAGCTGAAGCGTTTAGTAATGAGGTTGATGTAATCGAACGTCTTCACGATCCAACCGATCCAAGTACCGAACGTATGGCACCTTCGTGTTCAGCACACGTTTAGCATGATGACGTCCCTCGAGCTCTTGATCCAGTTGAGGACGAGGGAGAGTTCCGTAAGCACGACGGTGTGGCGACGGTGATGATGAAGTTACCGGCGCGGGGTTTCGCCTAAGCACTATGACGATATGACCGAGGTGTTTACTGTGGAGTGGGGCGCCACACACGGCTAGGAACAATTGATGTGTGTTCTAGGGGTGCCCTCCCCACGTGTATAAAGGAGGGAGAGGGAGGGAGGCAGCCTAGGGCGCGCCCAAGTAGGAGGAATCCTACTTGGGCCCCTAGTCCAATTCCCCCCCCCCCACCATATTTGGACAAGGGGGAAAGGAAGGAGGGGGAGGGGAAGGAAGTAGGAGTCCTACTTCATACTTTCCTTTTCCTCCTCTCCTTTTCCTTTCTCCCCACGTGGCTGGCCCTATAGGGGGCGCACCAGCCCCTTGTGGGCTGGTGTGTTCCCTTACTTGGCCCATTAAGCCCATATCTTTGCCCGGGGTTGCCCGGAACCCCTTTCCGGTGACCCGGTATCACCCGGAACACTTCCGGTGTCCAAATACCATTGTCTTATATATGAATCTTTACCACTCGACCATTTCGAGACTCCTCGTCATGTCCGTGATCTCATCCGGGACTCCGAACAAACTTCGGTCATCAAATCACATAACTCATAATACCCATCGTCATCGAACGTTAAGTGTGCGGACCCTACGGGTTCGAGAACTATGTAGACATGACCGAGATACATCTCCGATCAATAACCAATAGCGGAACCTGGATGCTCATATTGGCTCGTACATATTCTACGAAGATCTTTATCGGTCAAACCGCATAACAACATACGTCATTCCCTTTGTCATGTGTATGTTACTTACCCGAGATTCGATCGTCGGTATCATCATACCTAGTTTAATCTCGTTACCGGCAAGTCTCTTTACTCGTTCTGTAATGCATCATCCTGCAACTAACTCATTAGTCACATTGCTTGCAAGGCTTATAGTGTTGTTCATTACCGAGAGGGCCCAGAGATACCTCTCCTATACATGGAGTGACAAATCCTAATCTCGATCTATGCCAACCCAACAAACACCTTCGGAGACACCCGTAGAGCATCTTTATAATCACCTAGTTATGTTGTGACGTTTGATAGCACACAAGGTGTTCCTCCGGTATTCGGGAGTTGCGTAATCTCATATTCAGAGGAACATGTATAAGTCATGAAGAAAGCAATAGCAATAAAACTCAACGATCCTAATGCTAAGCTAACGGATGGGTCTTTTCCATCACATCATTCTCCAATGATGTGATCCCGTTCATCAAATGACAACACATGGCTATGATCAGGAAACTTAACCATCTTTGATTAACGAGCTAGTCTAGTAGAGGCATACTAGGGACACTTTGTTTTGTCTATGTATTCACACATGTATCAAGTTTTTGGTTAATACAATTCTAGCATGAATAATAAACATTTATCATGATATAAGGAAATAAAATAATAACTTTATTATTGCCTCTAGGGCATATTTCCTTCAGTCTCCCACTTGCACTAGAGTCAATAATCTAGTTCACATCGCCATGTGATTTAACACAAATAGTTCACATCTTTACCCATAGTTCACATCGCCATAAGACCAATACTGAAAAGGGTTCTACTAGAGTTAATAATCTAGTTCACATCAATATGTGATTAACACCCAAGAGTAATAAGGTGTGATCATATTTTGCTTGTGAGAGAAGTTTTAGTCTACGGGTCTGCCACATTCAGATCCGTATGTATTTTGCAAATTTCTATGTCTACAATGCTCTGCACGGAGCTACTCTAGCTAATTGCTCCTATTTTCAATATGTATCCAGATGGAGACTCAAAGTCATCCAGATTGGTGTCAAAGCTTGCATCGACGTAACTCTTTACGATGAACTCTTTTGTCACCTCCATAACCGAGAAATATTTCCTTAGTCCTCTAAGGATAATTTTGACCGTTGTCCAGTGATCTACTCCTAGATCACTATTGTACTCCCTTGCCACAATCATGCTAAGGTATACAATAGGTCTGGTACACAGCATAGCATACTTTATAGAACCTATGACTAAGACATAGGGAATGACTTTTCATTCTCTTTCTATTTTCTGCCGTGGTCGGGTTTTGAGTCTTTACTCAACTTCACACCTTACAACTCAGGCAAGAACTCCTTCTTTGACTAATCCATATTGAACCTCTTCAAAATCTTATCAAGGTATGTACTCATTGAAAGTCTTATCAAGCGTCTTGATCTATCTTTATAGATCTTGATGCCTAATATGTAAGTAGCTTTACTGAGGTCTTTCTATGAAAAAATCCTTTCAAACACTCCTTTATGCTTTCCAGAAAAGTCTACATCATTTCTGCTCAACAATATGTCATTCACATATATTTATCAGAAAGGCTGTAGTGCTCCCACTCACTTTCTTGTAAATACAGGCTTCACCAAAAGTCTGTATAAAACCATATGCTTTGATCACTTTATCAAATCGTATATTCCAACTCCGAGATGCTTGCACCAGTCCATCGATGGATCGCTGGAGCTTGCACACTTTGTTAGCACCTTTAGGATTGACAAAACCTTCTTGTTGCATCATATACAACTCTTCTTTAAGAAATCCATTAAGGAATGCAGTTTTGACATCCATTTGCTAGATTTCATAAAATCTGGCAATTGCTAACATGATTCGGACAGACTTAAGCATCGCTACGAGTGAGAAAATCTTATCGTAGTCAACACCTTGAACTTGTCGAAAACTTTTTGCGACAATTCGAGCTTTGTAGATAGTAACACTACTATCAACGTCCGTCTTCCTCTTGAAGATCCATTAATTCTCAATGGCTCGCCGATCATCGGGCAAGTCAATCAAAGTCCATACTTTGTTCTCATACATGGATCCCATCTCAGATTTCATGGCCTCAAGCCATTTCGCCGAATCTGGGCTCATCATCGCTTCATCATAGTTCGTAGGTTCGTCATGGTCTAGTAACATGACTTCCAGAAAGGATTACCGTACCACTCTGGTGCGGACCATACTCTGGTTGACCTACGAGGTTCGGTAGTAACTTGATCTGAAGTTTCATGGTCATCATCATTAGCTTCCTCACTAATTGCTGTAGGAATCACTGGAACTAATTTCTGTGATGAACTACTTTCCAATTTGGGAGAAGGTACAATTACCTCATCAAGTTCTACATTCCTCCCACTCACTTCTTTCGAGAGAAACTTCTTCTTTAGGAAGGATCCATTCTTAGCAACGAATATCTTGCCTTCGGATTTGTGATAGAAGGTGTAACCAACAGTTTCCTTTGGGTATCCTATGAAGACGCATTTATCCGATTTGGGTTCGAGCTTATCAGGTTGAAACTTTTTCAATTAAGCATCATAGCCCCAAACTTTAAGAAATGACAGCTTAGGTTTCTTGCTAAACCACAATTCATATGGTGTCGTCTCAACGGATTTAGATGGTGCCCTATTTAACCTGAATGCAGCTGTCTCTAATGCATAACCCCAAAACGATAGTGGTAAATCGGTAAGAGACATCATAGATTGCACCATATCTAATAAAGTACGGTTACGACGTTCGGACACACCATTACGCTATGGTGTTCCAGGTAGCGTGAGGTGCGAAACTATTCCACGTTGTTTCAAATGAAGGCCAAACTCGCAACTCAAATATTCGCCTCCACGATCAGATCGTAGAAACTTTATTTTCTTGTTACGATGATTCTCAACTTCACTCTGAAATTCTTTGAACTTTCCAAATATTTCAGACTTGTGTTTCATTAAGTAGATATACCCATATCTTCTCAAATCATCTGTGAAGGTCAGAAAATAACGATACCTGCCGCGAGCCTCAACACTCATCGGACCGCATACATCGGTATGTATTATTTCCAATAAGTCAGTGTGTCGCTCTATTGTTCCGGAGAACGGAGTCTTAGTCATCTTGCCCATGAGGCATGGTTCACAAGCCTCAAATGATTCATAATCAAGTGATTCCAAAAGTCCATCCGCGTGGAGTTTCTTCATGCGCTTTACACCGATATGACCTAAACGGCAGTGCCACCAGTATGTTGCACTAACATTATCAACTTTGCATCTTTTGGCATCAATATCATGAATATGTGTATCGCTACGATCGAGATTCAATAAACCATTCACCTTGGGTGTATGACCACAGAAGGTTTTATTCATGTAAACAGAATAAGAATTATTCTTTGACTTAAATGAATAACAGTATTGCAATAAACATGATCCAATCATACTATGCTCAACGCAAACACCAAATAACATTTATTTTAGGTTCAACACTAATCCCGAAGGTAAAGGGAGTGTGCGATGGTGATCTTATCAACCTTGGAATCATTTCCAACACACATCGTCACCTCGCCCTCAACTAGTCTTTGTTCATTTTGTAACTCCTGTTTCGAGTTACTAATCATAGCAACTGAACCAGTATCAAATACCCAGGGGCTACTATGAACACTAGTAAAGTACACATCAATAACATGTATATCATATATACTTTTGTTCACTTTGCCATCCTTATTATCCGCCAAGTATTTGGGGTAGTTCCGCTTCCAGTGAACATTTCCTTTGCAGTAGAAGCACTCAGTTTCAGGCTTGGGTCTAGCTTTGGGCTTCTTCACGGGAGTGGCAACTTGCTTGCCATTCTTCTTGAAGTTCCCTTTCTTTCCCTTGCCCTTTTACTTGAAACTAGTGGTCTTGTCAACCATCAACATTTCATGATTTTCTTGATTTCTACCTTCGTCGATTTCAGCATCACGAAGAGCTCGGGAATCGTTTTCGTCATCCCTTGCATATTATAGTTCATCACGAAGTTCCAGTAACTTGGTGATAGTGACTAGAGAACTCTGTCAATCACTATCTTATTTGGAAGATAAACTCCCACTTGATTCAAGAGATTGTAGTACTCAGACATTCTGAGCACATGCTCACTGCTTGAGCTATTCTCCTCCATCTTGTAGGCAAAATACTTGTCAGAGGTCGCATACCTCTTGACTCGGGCATGAGTCTGAAATACCAATTTCAGCTCTTGGAATATCTTATATGCTCCTTGTTGTTCAAAACGTTTTTGAAGTCCCAGTTCTAAGCCATAAAGTATGGGGCACTAAACTATCAAGTAGTCATCATACCAAGCTTGCCAAACGTTCATAATGTCTGCATCTGCTCCTGCAATAGGCTCGTCACCTAGCGGTGCATCAAGGACATAATTCTTCTGTGCAGCAATGAGGATAATCCTCAGATCACGGACCCAGTCCGCATCATTGCTACTATCATCTTTCAACTTATTTTTCTCTAGGAACATATAAAAAATAAAACAGGGGAGCTATACGCGAGCTATTGATCTACAACATAGATATGCAAAAACTATCAGGACTAAGTTCATGATAAATTAAAGTTCAATTAATCATATTACTTAAGAACTCCCACTTAGATAGACATCCCTCTAGTCATCTAAATGATCACGTGATGCATATCAACTAAACCATGTCCGATCATCACGTGAGATGGAGTAGTTTTCAATGGTGAGCATCACTATGTTGATCATATCTACTATATGATTCACGCTCGACCTTTCGGTCTCAGTGTTCCGAGGCCATATCTGCATATGCTAGGCTCGTCAAGTTCAACCCGAGTATTCTGCATGTGCACAACTGGCTTGCACCCGTTGTATGTGAACGTAGAGCTTATCACACCCGATCATCACGTGGTGTCTCGGCACGATGAACTATAGCAACGATGCATACTCAAGGAGAACACTTATACCTTGAAATTTAGTGAGAGATCATCTTATAATGCTACCGTCGTACTAAGAAAAATAAGATGCATAAAGGATAAACATCACATGCAATCAAAATAAGTGATATCATATGGCCATCATCATCTTGTGCCTTTGATCTCCATCTCCAAAGCACTGTCATGATCACCAACGTCACCGGCTTGACACCTTGATCTCCATCGTAGCATCGTTGTCGTCTTGCCAACTATTGCTTCAACGACTATCGCTACCGCTTAGTGATAAAGTAAAGCAATTACATGGCGATTGCATTTCATACAATAAAGTGACAACCATAATGCTCCTGCTAGTTGCCGATAACGGTTACAAAACATGATCATCTCGTACAAAAATTTATTTCTCATCACGTCTTGACCATATCACATCACAACATGCCCTGCAAAAACAAGTTAGACGTCATGTACTTTGTTGTTGCAAGTTTTACGTGGCTGCTACGGGCTTCTAGCAAGAACCATTCTTACCTACGCATCAAAACCACAATGATTTTTTGTCAAGTGTGTTGTTTTAACCTTCAACAAGGACCGGGCGTAGTCGAACTCGATTCAACTAAAGTTGGAGAAACGGGCACCCGCCAGCCACCTGTGTGCGAAGCATGTCGGTAGAACCAGTCTCATGAACGCGGTCATGTAATGTGACGCCCGGATAATTAGGATACAGTAAAACTCTGCTAATGATGCCACGTCACCTCCGTTACTGTTGCTAATTCCTTGTTAGTTCAAAAACCGATTCAAAATTCAAATTCCAAATATGGCATACAACAAAAGTTTTCAAACATTAAAACAAAATGTTCGGTTAGTGCTAGATATTACGTAGGTAATTGTTGTGAAGGAAACTCGTTTTTAGAAAATGCTAAAAGGCTCTAAAATAAAAAGAACAGAAAAGGGAAATGAATAAAAGAAAACAAAACAAAACTAACAGAAAACAAAAAAAAAGGAGAAAGCCCCCCCGGCCCCTTGGGCTTCGGCCCAGCTGCCGGCCGGCCAAGCCCACCCCCACTCCCCCCGATCCAACCCTAGCCACCACCCACTTCCCCCACTCCCCCTCCTCAGCCCCCACCTCCCGATTCGATCTGGAT
>NC_057799.1:336784402-336921143 GCF_018294505.1 Triticum aestivum
TGTCTGGCGGGCTAGCGCCCGACGCCCGGCTCCGCCCAGCGCCCGCTAACCCGCCCCCGTTAGCCTCCCTCTGGGCCACTACCAAACGGGGCCCACTGCCCGGAACGTTTAAAAAAATGAAAATGAAATTAGTAAAATTAATAATTAATTAATTAATCAGTGAATTAATTATGTTAATTAGTTCTGTTTAACTAAACTAATTAAAATTAGTTAACCTAATCATTTAGTTAAACTAGTTAACCCGGTTTATTTAACCTAGGTCACTGATGGTGGGACCTACTCGTCAGGTTTGACCAGTCAACAGTCAAATTGTTGACTGCTGATTATGCTGCTGACTCAGCCCCCCTGGACCCACCAGTCAGCCTTTGCTGACTGGGCAGTTGACCCAATCAACTGGCCCTCCCCTGTCAGCCACACATAGACATCTCTGGGTACACTTCTGTGTACCCATAGCTTTTAGTGTTTAATTTATTTTCGAATTAATTTAATTCCAGGAATTTAGAAAATGAATTAAAACTTTAGAAAATCATATAAAATAATCCGTAACTTGGATGAAAATACTTTGTACATGAAAGTTGCTCAGAACGACGAGACAAATCCGGATACGCAGCCCGTTCGTCCGCCACACATCCCTAGCATAGCAAACACGCAACTTTCCCCCTCCGGTTCATCTGTCCGAAAACGCGGAACACCGGGGATACTTTCACGGATATTTCCCCCCTTCGCCGGTATCACCTCCTACCGCGTTAGGGCATACCTAGCACCGCGTATTGCCTCGTTATGTTTTGTGATGCTTTGTTTGCTCCGTATTTACTATTTCTTCCCCTCCCCCCTCTTCTTCCCCGGTAGACCCCGAGACCGGCGCTGATGCCACCGAGTACGACTACGTCACCGACGACCCTTCTTGTGCAACAGAGCTTCCAGGCAAGCCCCCCTTTGATCACCAGATAACGCCTATTCCTTCTCTCTACTGCTTGCATTAGAGTAGTGTAGCATGTTACTGCTTTCGGTTAATCCTATTCTGCTGCATAGCCTGACATTGTTGCTACAGTTGTTACCCTTACCTGCAATCCTAAATGCTTAGTATAGGATGCTAGTATTCCATCAGTGACCCTACACTCTTGTCCATCTGCCATGCTATACTACTGGGTCGTGATCACTTCGGGAGGTGATCACGGGCATATGCTATATACTTTATACTGTTACATTACTTATGATACTGTTCGGAGATGGGGGCTGAAGGGGCAGGTGGCTCCATCCCGGTAGAGGTGGGCCTGGGTTCCCGACGGCCCCCGACTGTTACTTTGTGGCGGAGCGACAGGGCAGGTTGAGACCACCTAGGAGAGAGGTGGGCCTGGCCCTGGCGGGCGTCCGCGGTTACTTCAAAATAACACGCTGAACGAGATCTTGGTATTTGATCTGAGTCTGGCCACTGGCCTATACGCACTAACCAACTACGCGGGAACAGTTATGGGCACTCGATGTCGTGGTATCAGCCGAAGCCTTCGTGACGTCAGCGACTGAGCGGCGCGCGCTGGATTGGACCGTAAGCCTGCTCTTGTATTAAGGGGGCTAGTTCTGCTTCCGGCCGCCCATGCAACGTGCAGGTGTGCAATGGGCGATGGGCCCAGACCCCTGCGCGCATAGGATTTCGACCGGCGTGCTGACCTCTCTGTTGTGCCTAGGTGGGGCTGCGACGTGTTGATCTTCCGAGGCCGGACATGACCCAGAAAAGTGTGCCCGGCCAAAGGAGATCGAGCGTGTTGGGTTATGTGGTACACCCCTGCAGGGAAGTTTATTTATTCGAATAGTCGTGTCCCTCGGTAAAAGGACGATCCGGAGTTGTACCTTGACCTTATGACAACTAGAACCGGATACTTAATAAAACACACCCTTTCAAGTGCTAGATACAACCGGTGATCACTCTCTCACAGGGCGACGAGGAGGGGATCGCCGGGTAGGTTTATGCTATACGATGCTACTTGGTGAACTTACCATCTACTCTCTTCTACATGCTGCAAGATGGAGGCTGCCAGAAGCGTAGTCTTCGACAGGATTAGCTATCCCCCTCTTATTCTGGCATTCTGCAGTTCAGTCCACCGATATGGCCCCTTTACACATATACCCATGCATATGTAGTGTAGATCCTTGCTTGCGAGTACTTTGGATGAGTACTCACGGTTGCTTTTCTCCCTCTTTTCCCCCTTTCCCTTCTATCTGGTTGTCGCAACCAGATGCTGGATCCCAGGAGCTAGACGCCACCATCGACGACGACTCCTACTACACTGGAGGTGCCAATACTACGTGCAGGCTGCTGAAGACGACCATGAGTAGTTTAGGAGGATCCTAGGCAGGAGGCTTGCGCCTCTTTCGATCTGTATCCCAGTTTGTGCTAGCCTTCTTAAGGCAAACTTGTTTAACTTATGTCTGTACTCAGATATTGTTGCTTCCACTGACTCGTCTACGATCGAGCACTTGTATTCGAGCCCTCGAGGCCCCTGGCTTGTATTATGATGCTTGTATGACTTATTTTATTTTTAGAGTTGTGTTGTGATATCTTCCCGTGAGTCCCTGACCTTGATCGTACATGTTTGCGTGTATGATTAGTGTATGATTGAATCGGGGGCCCGCATAACAACATACGTCATTCCCTTTGTCATGTGTATGTTACTTACCCGAGATTCGATCGTCGGTATCATCATACCTAGTTTAATCTCGTTATCGGCAAGTCTCTTTACTCATTCCGTAATGCATCATCCCGCAACTAACTCATTAGTCACATTGCTTGCAAGGCTTATAGTGATGTTCATTGCCGGGAGGGTCCAGAGATACCTCTTCGATACACGGAGTGAAAAATCCTAATCTTGATCTATGCCAAACCAACAAACACCTTCGGAGACACCTGTAGAGCATCTTTATAATCACCCAGTTACGTTGTGACGTGATACGTCTCCAACGTATCTATAATTTTTTATTGTTCCATGCTATATTATATTCTATTTTGGACATTAATGGGCTTCATTATACACTTTTATATTATTTTTGGGACTAACCTATTAACCGGAGGCCCAGCCCAGAATTGCTGTTTTTTTGCCTATTTCAGTGTTTCACAGAAAAAGAATACCAAACGGAGTCCAAACGGAATGAAACCTTCGAGAACGTGATTTTTGGAACGAACGTGATCCAGAGGACTTGGACCCTACGTCAAGAAAGCAACCAGGAGGGCACGAGGTAGGGGGCGCGCCTACCCCCCTGGGCGCGCCCTCCACCCTCGTGGGGCCCATGTTGCTCCACCGACGTACTTCTTCCTCCTATATATACCTACATACCCCCAAACTACCAGATACGGAGCCAAAAACCTAATTCCACTGCCGCAACCTTCTGTACCCGTGAGATCCCATCTAGGGGCCTTTTCCGGAGCTCCGCTGGAGGGGGCATTGATCACGGAGGGCTTCTACATCAGCACCATAGCCTCTCCGATGATGTGTGAGTAGTTTACCTCAGACCTTCGGGTCCATAGTTATTAGCTAGATGGTTTCTTCTCTCTCTTTGGATCTCAATACAAAGTTCTCCACGATTCTCGTGGAGATCTATTCAATGTAATCTTCTTTTGCGGTGTGTTTGTTGAGACCGATGAATTGTGGGTTTATGATCAAGTTTATCTATGAACAATATTTGAATCTTCTCTGAATTCTTTTATGTATGATTGGTTATCTTTGCAAGTCTCTTCGAATTATCAGTTTGGTTTGGCCTACTAGATTGACCTTTCTTGCAATGGGAGAAGTGCTTAGCTTGGGGTTCAATCTTGCGGTGTCCTTTCCTAGTGACAGTAGGGGCAGCAAGGCACGTATTGTATTGTTGCCATCGAGGATAACAAGATGGGGTTTATATCATATTGCATGAGTTTATCCCTCTACATCATGTCATCTTACGTAAAGCGTTACTCTGTTCTTTTGAACTTAATACTCTAGATGCATGCTGGATAGCGGTCGATGTGTGGAGTAATAGTAGTAGATGCAGGCAGGAGTCGGTCTACTTGACGCGGGCGTGATGCCTATATACATGATCATACCTAGATATTCTCATAACTATGCTCAATTCTGTCAATTGCTCAACAGTAATTTGTTTACCCACCGTAATACTTATGCTCTCGAGAGAAGCCACTAGTGAAACCTATGGCCCCCGGGTCTATTTTCCATCATATTTAATCTCCCGACAACAAGCTATTTCTGGCACCGTTTTTATTTTGCTTTCTTTACTTTGCATCTTTATCATAAAAATACCAAAAATATTATCTTATCATATCTGTCAGATCTCACTTTCGTAAGTGACCGTGAAGGGATTGACAACCCCTTTATTGCGTTGGTTGCGAGGATTTTATTTGTTTGTGTAGGTGCGAGGGACTCGTGCGTGGCCTCCTACTGGATTGATACCTTGGTTCTCAAAAACCGAGGGAAATACTTACGCTGCTTTACTACATCACCCTTCCCTCTTCAAGGGAAAACCAATGCAGTGCTCAAGAGGTAGCAAGAAGGATTTCTGGCGCCGTTGCCGGGGAGTCTATGCAAAAGTCAACATACCAAGTACCCATCACAAACCCTTATCTCCCGCATTACATTATTTTCCATTTGCCTCTCATTTTCCTCTCCCCCACTTCACCTTTGTCGTTTTATTCGCCCTCTCTCTTTTCCGTTCGCCTCTTTTTCGCTCGCTTCTTGTTTGCTCGTGTGTTGGATTGCTTGCTTGTCACGATGGCTCAAGATAATACTAAATTGTGTGACTTTACCAATACCAACAACAATGATTTTCTTAGCACTCTGATTGCTCCTCTTACCGATACTGAATCTTGTAAAATTAATGCCGCTTTGTTGAATCTTGTCATGAAAGATCAATTCGCCGGCCTTCCTAGTGAAGATGGTGCTACCCATCTAAATAGCTTTGTTGATTTGTGTGATATGCAAAAGAAGAAAGATGTGGACAATGATATTGTTAAATTGAAGCTATTTCCTTTTTCACTTAGAGATCATGCTAAAGCTTGGTTTTCGTCTTTACCTAAAAATAGTATTGATTCTTGGAATAAGTGCAAAGATGCTTTTATCTCTAAGTATTTTCCTCCCGCTAAGATCATCTCTCTTAGAAACGATATTATGAATTTTAAGCAACTTGATCATGAACATGTTGCACAAGCTTGGGAGAGGATGAAATTAATGATACATAATTGCCCTACACATGGTTTGAATTTGTGGATGATTATACAAAAAATTTATGCCGGTTTGAATTTTGCTTCTAGAAATCTTTTAGATTCGGCCGCGGGAGGCACTTTTATGGAAATCACTTTAGGAGAAGCTACTAAACTCCTAGATAATATTATGGTTAATTATTCTCAATGGCACACCGAAAGATCCACTAATAAAAAAGTGCATGCGATAGAAGAAATTAATGTTTTGAGTGGAAAGATGGATGAACTTATGAAACTATTTGCTAATAAAAGTGTTTCTTCTTATCCTAATGATATGCCTTTGTCTACTTTGATTGAGAATAATAATGAATCTATGGATGTGAATTTTGTTGGTAGGAATAATTTTGGTAACAACGCGTATAGAGGAAACTTTAATCCTAGGCCGTATCCTAGTAATTCCTCTAATAATTATGGTAATTCCTACAACAATTCTTATGGAAATTTTAATTAGTTGCCCTCTGAATTTGAGACTAGTGTTAAGGAGTTTATGAATTTGCAAAAGAATTTCAATGCTTTGCTTGAAGAAAAATTGCTTAAAGTTGATGAATTAGCTAGGAACGTTGACAGAATTTCTCTTGATGTTGATTCTTTGAAACTTAGATCTATTCCACCTAAGCATGATATCAATGAGTCTCTCAAGGCCATGAGAATTTCCATTGACGAGTGCAAAGAAAGAACCGCTAGGATGCGTGCTAAGAAAGATTGTGTGAAAGCGTGTTCTTCTAGTTTCTATGAAAATAAAGATGAAGATCCAAAAATTATTGATGTGTACCCTATTAAATCTTTGTTTTGCAATATGAATCTTGATAATGATGGGACTGAATATGATCCACCTTTACCTAGAAGGCGTTCCAAAAATTCGGAGTTTTTAGATCTTGATGCAAAAATTGGTAAAAGTGGGATTGAAGAGCTCAAAACTCTAGATATTAATGAACCCACTATTTTAGATTTCAAGGAATTTAATTATGATAATTGCTCTTTGATAGATTGTATTTCCTTGTTGCAATCCGTGCTAAATTCTCCACATGCTTATGGTCAAAATAAAGCCTTTACCAAACATATTGTTGATGCTTTGATGCAATCTTATGAAGAAAAACTTGAGTTGGAAGTTTATATCCCTAGAAAACTTTATGATGAGTGGGAACCTACTATTAAAATTAAAATTAAAGATCATGAATGCTATGCTTTGTGTGATTTGGGTGCTAGTGTTTCCACGATCCCAAAAACTTTGTGCGATTTGCTAGGTTTCCGTGATTTTGATGATTGCTCTTTAAACTTGCACCTTGCGGATTCCACCATTAAGAAACCTATGGGAAGGATTAGTGATGTTCTTATTATTGCAAATAGGAATTATGTGCCTGTAGATTTTATTGTTCTTGATATAGATTGCAATTCTTCATGTCCTATTATTCTTGGTAGACCTTTCCTTAGAACGATTGGTGCAATTATTGATATGAAGGAAGGGAATATTAGATTCCAATTTCCGTTAAGGAAAGGCATGGAACACTTTACTAGAAAGAAAATAAAATTACCTTATGAATCTATTATGAGAGCCACTTATGGATTGCCTACCAAAGATGGCAATACCTAGATCTATCCTTGCTATTATGCCTAGCTAGAGGCGTTAAACGATAGCGCTTGTTGGGAGGCAACCCAATTTTATTTTTAGTTTTTTTTTGCTTTTTGCTTTTGTTTAGGAATAAATATTTGATCTAGCCTCTGGTTAGATGTGTTTTTGTGTTTTAATTAGTGTTTGTGCCAAGTTTAACCTATAGGATCTTCTTGGATGATAGTTATTTGATCTTGCTGAAAATTCCAGAAACTTTCTGTTCACGAAAATAATTGTTAAAAATCACCAGAACGTGATAAAATATTGATTCCAATTGATGCTGATCAATAAACAAATTTTCTAGGCCGTCCTATTTTGGCTGAAATTTTGGAGTTCCAGAAGTTTGTTTTAGTTACAGATTACTACAGACTGTTCTGTTTTTGACAGATTCTGTTTTTCGTGTGTTGTTTGCTTATTTTGATGAATCTATGGCTAGTAAAATAGTATATAAACCATAGAGAAGTTGGAATACATTAGTTTTGACACCAATATAAATAAATAATGAGTTCATTACAGTACCTTGAAGTAGTGTTTTGTTTTCTTTCGCTAACGGAGCTCACGAGATTTTTTGCTGAGTTTTGTGTTGTGAAGTTTTCAAGTGTTGGGTGAAAGATTTGATGGATTATGGAACAAGGAGTGGCAAGAGCCTAAGCTTGGGGATGCCCATGGCACCCCAAGATAATCTAAGGACACCTAAAAGCCAAAGCTTGGGGATGCCCCGGAAGGCATCCCCTCTTTCGTCTACTTCCATCGGTAACTTTACTTGGAGCTATATTTTTATTCACCACATGATATGTGTTTTTCTTGGAGCGTCTTGTATTATTTGAGTCTTTATTTGTTAGTTTTCCACAATCATCCTTGCTGTACACACCTTTTGAGAGAGACACACATGATTCGGAAATTGTTAGGATACTCTATGTGCTTCACTTATATCTTTTGAGTTATATAGTTTTTGCTCTAGTGCTTCACTTATATCTTTTAGAGCATGGTGGTGGTTTTGTTTTATAGAAACTATTGTTCTCTCATGCTTCACTTATATTATTTTGATAGTCCTACAAAACAGCGTGGTAATTTGCTTTAATTATGATAGGCATTCAAGATTAGTAAAAAAATCTTATGAGTGTGTTGAATACTATGAGAAGTTTGATACTTGATAATTGTTTTGAGATATGGAGATGGTGATATTAGAGTCATGATAGTTGAGTGGTTTTGAATTTGAGAAATACTTGTGTTAAAGTTTGTGATTCCCGTAATGCACGTATGGTGAACCGTTATGTGATGAAGTCGGAGCATGATTTATTTATTGATTGTCTTCCTTATGAGTGGCGGTCGGGGACGAGCGATGGTCTTTTCCTACCAATCTACCCCCCTAGGAGCATGCGCGTAATACTTTGCTTTGATAACTTGTAGATTTTTGCAATAAGTATATGAGTTCTTTATGACTAATGTTGAGTCCATGGATTATACGCACTTTCTTTCTTCCACCATTGCTAGCCTCTCTAATACCACGCACTTTTCGCCGGTATCATACACCCACCATATACCTTCCTCAAAACAGCCACCATACCTACCTACCATGGCATTTCCATAGCCATTCCGAGATATATTGCCATGCAACTTACCACCGTTCCGTTTATTATGACACGCTCCATCATTGACATATTGCTTTGCATGATCATGTAGTTGACATTGTATTTGTGGCAAAGCCACCGTTCATAATTCTTTCATACATGTTACTCTTGATTCATTGCATATCCCGGTATACCGCCGGAGGCATTCACATAGAGTCATATTTTGTTCTAAGTATTGAGTTGTAATTGTTGAGTTGTAAGTAAATAAAAGTGTGATGATCATCATTTTTAGAGCATTGTCCCAAGTGAGGAAAGGATGATGGAGATTATGATTCCCCCACAAGTCGGGATGAGACTCCGGACTAAAAAAAGAGGCCATAAAAAAAGAGAAAAGGCCCAAATAAAAAAATGAGAGAAAAAGAGAGAAGGGACAATGTTACTATCCTTTTACCACACTTGTGCTTCAAAGTAGCACCATGATCTTCATGATAGAGAGTCTCCTATGATATCACTTTCATATACTAGTGGGAAATTTTTCATTATAGAACTTGGCTTGTATATTCCAATGATGGGCTTCCTCAAAATGCCCTAGGTCTTCGTGAGCAAGCAAGTTGGATGCACACCCACTTAGTTTCTTTTGTTGAGCTTTCATATACTTATAGCTCTAGTGCATCCGTTGCATGGCAATCCCTACTCACTCACATTGATATCTATTAATGGGCATCTCCATAGCCCGTTGATACGCCTAGTTGATGTGAGACCATCTTCTCCTTTTTTGTCTTCTCCACAACCACCATTTTATTACACATATAGTGCTATGTCCATGGCTCACGCTCATGTATTGCGTGAAGATAAAAAAAGTTTGAGAACACCAAAAGTATGAAACAATTGCTTGGCTTGTCATCGGGGTTGTGCATGATTTAAATACTTTGTGTGGTGAAGATAGAGCATAGCCAGACTATATGATTTTGTAGGGATAACTTTCTTTGGCCATGTTATTTTGAGAAGACATAATTGCTTAGTTAGTATGCTTGAAGTATTATTATTTTTATGTCAATATTAAACTTCTGTCTTGAATCTTTCGGATCTGAATATTCATACCACAATTAAGAGAATTACATTGAAATTATGCCAAGTAGTATTCCACATCAAAAATTCTGTTTTTATCATTTACCTACTCGAGGACGAGCAGGAATTAAGCTTGGGGATGCTTGATACGTCTCCAACGTATCTATAATTTTTTATTGTTCCATGTTATATTATATTCTGTTTTGGGCATTAATGGGCTTTATTATACACTTTTATATTATTTTTGGGACTAACCTATTAACCGGAGGCCCAGCCCAGAATTGTTGTTTTTTGCCTATTTCAGTGTTTCGCAGAAAAAGAATATCAAAGGGAGTCCAAACGGAATGAAACCTTCGGGAACGTGATTTTTGGAACGAACGTGATCCAGAGGACTTGGACCCTACGTCAAGAAAGCAACCAGGAGGGCACGAGGTAGGGGGCGCGCCTACCCCCCTGGGCGCGCCCTCCACCCTCGTGGGGCCCACGTTGCTCCACTAACGTACTTCTTCCTCCTATATATACCTACGTACCCCCAAACTACCAGATATGGAGCCAAAAACCTAATTCCGCCGCCGCAACCTTCTGTACCCATGAGATCCCATCTTGGGGCCTTTTCCGGAGCTCCGCCGGAGGGGGCATTGATCACAGAGGGCTTCTACATCAACACCATAGCCTCTCCGATGATGTGTGAGTAGTTTACCTCAGACCTTCGGGTCCATAGTTATTAGCTAGATCGCTTCTTCTCTCTCTTTGGATCTCAATACAAAGTTCTCCACGATTCTCGTGGAGATCTACTCGATGTAATCTTCTTTTGCGGTGTGTTTGTTGAGACCGATGAATTGTGGGTTTATGATCAAGTTTATCTAGGAACAATATTTGAATCTTCTCTGAATTCTTTTATGTATGATTGGTTATCTTTGCAAGTCTCTTCGAATTATCAGTTTAGTTTGGCCTACTAGATTGATCTTTCTTGCAATGGGAGAAGTGCTTAGCTTTGGGTTCAATCTTGCGGTGTCCTTTCCCGGTGACAGTAGGGGCAGCAAGGCACGTATTGTATTGTTGCCATCGAGGATAACAAGATGGAGTTTATATCATATTGCATGAGTTTATCCCTCTACATCATGTCATCTTACGTAAAGTGTTACTCTGTTCTTTTGAACTTAACACTATAGATGCATGCTGGATAGCGGTCGATGTGTGGAGTAATAGTAGTAGATGCAGGCAGGAGTCGGTCTACTTGACGCGGACGTGATGCCTATATACATGATCATACCTAGATATTCTCATAACTATGCTCAATTCTGTCAATTACTCAACAGTAATTTGTTTACCCACCGTAATACTTATGCTCTCGAGAGAAGCCACTAGTGAAACCTATGGTCCCCGGGTCTATTTTCCATCATATTTAATCTCCCGACAACAAGCTATTTCTGGCACCGTTTTTATTTTGCTTTCTTTACTTTGCATCTTTATCATAAAAATACCAAAAATATTATCTTATCATATCTATCAGATCTCACTTTCATAAGTGGCCGTGAAGGGATTGACAACCCCTTTATTGCGTTGGTTGTGAGGATTTTATTTGTTTGTGTAGGTGCGAGGGACTCGTGCGTGGCCTCCTACTGGATTGATACCTTGGTTCTCAAAAACCGAGGGAAATACCTACGCTGCTTTACTGCATCACCCTTTCCTCTTCAAGGGAAAACCAACGCAGTGCTCAAGAGGTAGCATGACGTTTGATAGCACACAAGTTGTTCCTCCGCTATTCGGGAGTTGCATAATCTCATAGTCAGAGGAACATGTGTAAGTCATGAAGAAAACGATAGCAATAAAACTCAACGATCATAATGCTAAGCTAACGGATAGGTCTTGTCCATCACATCATTCTCTAATGATGTGATCCCGTTCATCAAATGACAACACATGTCTATGGTCGGGAAACTTAACCATCTTTGATTAACAAGCTAGTCTAGTAGAGGCATACTAGGGAAACTTTGTTTTGTCTATCTATTCACACATGTATCAAGTTTCCGGTTAATACAATTCTAGCATGAATGATAAACATTTATCATGATATAAGAAAATAAAATAATAACTTTATTATTGCCTCTAAGGCATATTTCCTTCAAGAACTACCCGAAGTTTTACAAGGGCAATATCAGGGGTCATGTTAAGAAGCCCACCATCATTCTTGAAGCAGTTGCATCACATGATCTTTGGATTTGGCATGCTTTCTTTGGCATGCCCCGGTCTCACAATGACATCAATGTGCTGCAACAATCACCATTGTTTGCGAGGCTGACTGAAGGAAAAGCTCCTCCTTGCCACTATACTGCTAATGGACATGAGTACAACATGGGCTACAATCTGGTTGATAGTATCTATCCTCTGTGGGCTACCTTCATCAGTATCATCTCTAACCAGTTGGCCAGAAAAAGTCTCACTTTGCCTAAAGACAAGAAGCAGCTAGAAAGATGTCGAGGAGGCTTTTGGAGTTCTGCAGGCACGTTTTGCAGTTGCTCATGGACCTGCTAAATAATGGGATCCAGAGACCTTGTGGGAGGTGATAGCATTTTATGTGATCATGCACAACATGATCATTGGGGAAGAGGGTGAGGATGCTACCGCAACTCTAGAATTTGAGGACATGAGTGATGCTATCGAACTTTCAGACCAGAATCTGGCCACATTTGAAGAGTTTATTCGAATGCATCAATAAATTCGGCATTGACCAACTTACAAGCAGCTTAAAAAAGATCAGATTGAGCATATATGGGAAGTTAAAAGAGACAACAATGTTGAAATATGACATTTGAACTATTGTTGCATGTGGCTATTTGAACGTCTGTACTCTATGTATGCGGCTATTTGAACGTGCGAACTCTAAAAAAAATTAGGGAGGCCAGACGTACGTGGGACCATTCCGCGGATGGATGCACGAGAAAATTTGCGGGTCGCCTACTGTGATACGGTAAAGAAAAACGATGCATTTTTTTGGGACATAAAAAAACAATGCATTTGCTTGCACTGTTCCATACATGGGCCTGTGGATCACTTGGGCCCTTCCTCCCCCATCGGATAAAATCCCAGCGCCTCGCTTTGCGGCGGAGACGAACCGCCGGCGGCAGCTGAAGCCTGAGAGCGCCACGACGATGATGGCCGCAGCGAGAATGGCCTTCGCATCAAGCTGTCGCGTCCACCTCCTCCTCCCTTCCTCGCCTTCAACCCCCATCTTCGCCAGGACCCGAGTTGGCTGCAGGGGCATAGCCAAATCCATCTCGTTCTTGGCTCCGTTATCGGCTGCGAGATCCGCCGCCCTCTTCTGCTCTTGCTCCTCGCCTTCCTCCGACGCCGTCGTCGCACCGGCACCTACGCAGGCGGTTGTAGAGGAGAAGAAGCCGGCGCCCGCGGCTGGGGAGGAGGAGAAAGGCGAGGTTCCGGTGGGCGAGCTCGCTGGCCTCCTGGACATCCGGGTTGGGCGGGTCGTGAAGGCGTGGCTGCACCCAGAGGCGGACACTCTGTACGTGGAGGAGGTCGACGTCGGCGAGGAGCAACCGCGCACCATCTGCAGCGGCCTCGTCAAGTACCTACCCCTCGACCAACTCCAGGTAATGAACGATGCATGAGAACTCGTCCATCCAAGATTTTTCAGTTATTCATCAATGATGTACTTGTCTAGTATGCTCACGTTTTTGTATAGATCACATAATTTGCGCATTTCGGCGGACAAGTGACTACTCCTTAGTATTAGTATCTATGTGGACGAACTGGAAATTTTAGTAAGTACTATCAATTAAGAGGAACGTTGCTATTAGGTGAAGTGTACAGCTTACTTAATGATTATGCTGGAAGTGTAGATTCACTTGGTGAGATAATACCAGGTGCCAACCTTCCTGAGTTTACCAGGATTGGGCTAGCTTGAGCCAAGATCCTGATGCTTCACTCTACGGTTGCATTTTGTTATGTTTATTGACACTTTTGGGAATATAATACATGGTCTGCAATGAAGTGCAAGTTATTTTCTTCTATTTTACTGAATACTGATGACATCAGCTATGGCATGCGATCTATGCAGGACAGCAATGTCATTGTTCTTGCTAACCTGAAACCAAGAAACATGCGCGGCATCAAGTCTAATGGCATGCTTATGTGTGCCTCTGATGCTTCTCACGAGAATGTTGAGTTGCTCACCCCTCCAGAAGGTTCTGTTCCCGGTGAAAGGGTATGGTTTGGATCTGAAGATGAAAAGAGTATTCAATCAGAACCTGCAACAGGAAACCAGGTATCACTTACAATTTAGACACTTGTCTTTGCATTGTCTCTTGACGATCCTAGTTATGCTGCAGATTACTACAGTTAATTTTCTGTGTATGTAGTCCGTTCAACTGTGAAATGATTTTCCTTAATGTTCTACATGTTGCCATGAACAATATTAATTTTGATTAGATGTTGCTCACGATGGCTCCAATGAATGAGTCAGGTACATGGAAGGGATTACAGTTTTAGTTGAGACTGGTAACTGTGGGTAGTACATTATGCATTCACATATGAACCAGTACACAGCCACCGAAGATTTGTTCCATGAATTTCAGAGCAAGGAACATGATATATGTGGTATAAACCATCTACATAGTTACAACCCATGTCCCACTTGATATATTGGTCACAAAACTAATATTTGAAATTATCTGGATTTTTCTGCAACTTCTTTTCAAAATATATGATGCTTATGTAAACCTAGTGAGCAAAAGTAATGTATTGAAAACAGATTTCTTGCCAAATTCCACACAATTCGTTCTACGCTGAGCCATTTGCAGAAACAGCTTACACGGCTAACTGCCACATCGTTGTCTTTCTTTCTTTGTGATGTAGTACTCATTCTTAGGTTTGCATACAGGTCTGCATCTTATGCAGACTAAATTTGGTGAGAAAACCTGCAGTGAAAACTGATATCTCGCTGATATTTTCTGGGAACTGCTGTGGATTCTTGAGAGGCAGTCCCTGGTTGTTAGGTCATGAAACGCTTAGTAAAACATAAGTGCTAAAATACTATGACTTGTTATTTATGTGGAAATAATATAATATTCAAAATCTTGATAGGCCTAGAGCCATGTTGCATTTTGTCCACTTCCATGAATCCAACCTATGTAAGAAATTATTTTGCAGAAATGGGTTACCATGGAAGTTATTTTGCAGCAACACATCTCATGGATTGCTGTATTTTTGCCAGGTTCAAAAGAAAAAGATTTGGGAATCTGTTCAGCCTCACCTTAAGACAACGGATAACTGCGTAGCAGTTCTTGGTGAGCAACCAATGCGCACCTCAGCAGGCATGGTTTTCTGCAAATCATTGCAGGGTGCAAGCGTGTCATAATACTGATTGAAGAGATTATTTCTTCTTCCTTTTTGGCTGTATCCATATAATGTATTTCCCTGAAATTAATTATAGTAGGAGTGAAATCTTTAATGAAAAGATTGCTTCTGAGGATATTTTATTGATAGTAGCCACATTTTATAGTTTCTCAGTGGTCAAAGCTCAAAAGTGAGTCCATGGGTGGAATTTATCTTCTCTTTCACCTCAATCCAAGATTAACAATTGAATTTTGCATAACTGTTGATTAACTAACCTGTTTTGGTCATTAGACTTTTAAATGATGATTTTCAACATCTGTGGCTGGAAATAAGTTATGACTTGGTTGTTGGATCACGAAGGGTGTAGCTGGAGCAACCAGATGGTCCTCCAGTTAGAGTTGTATACATCTCTGATGCATCGTAATCTCGTTTATTTTGTAGTTCTGTTTTCTTTTATGCCTTACTGGTAAGGTTTGCACGTATTGACTAATGCACAAAGAAATAGTCTGTATCTGTACTATAAAGAACTCATCCAAATCTCAACCATATACTATAATTATAATAATCATATAAGAGGTACAGTTTTTGGAAAAAAGCAAAGAAAAACCGGCCTTCAATGGATGATCGACAACCATTCTCTCTTCAAGAGGTAAATTCTTCAGTAATGTCGGTCACATTAGTGAAGCTCTAAAAAAGGTTGCGTGGCAGAAATCATGCTTGATGAGATCAAAACAAAATATATCAATAGGTTAACATGTTAGATTCAAGATGAAGTGGGTGGATCAACCTACAGGACCAGAGAATCAACGTGTGGGAGGCAGTTGACTGGAGAATGTTTGCAAAATTTGTTAGGCCACGACAGTTGTTCAATGCCAAGCAAGTCATTCCCAATGACGAAGATGAGGCAAACCCTGACAGATCGTTGCCTCAATTTCGGTCATCGCGAGGGCAATCCCCTGTTTCAAGCGTGGCGGATTGGTGCGGATGCCCCTAAGTCAACAAAAAATGCATTTTTCATAATTAACCTCAACATTTAAAAAGATGGGAGTTGGCAAAATGGTAATACATTATTAGTTTAAATAAGTGTTTGAAATGATTTGTATTAAAAATGTGTTTAATTTTTTTAGGGACTAAAATTATAGGGGATCTCCTAGCTGTGAAACAGTGATTTCCCTAAAACTAGTAAAGTGGGATAGGGAGCACTTTTGCCAGTGTGACAAAACAAGTGGCAAGCCATGGCAAAGTTGGTCACCAACCACACAGGCCCTATGTGACTACAATCTTGGCGTTACCCCAAAGGCACTTGGCCATTTAAGCATCATCAAATCTATGGAAGGATCATACACCAGGGAACGTTTTCATCCCAACAATCAAGAGAGCTAATGAATCCCAACAGGCTAATGCTTAGATTGCCGCGATTTGAAGATGTTCTCCTTGTAGTACTGCAGCTCCATGATGCTCTCTCTGATGTCGTCCAGTGCCCTGTGGTTTTTCTCCTTTCTTGGAGCTTGCTTCCTTTCTGTGAACAGTCAAAAGAATGAGCAAAGCCTTGTCATGTGGAGAATTTCACAAGTATTCCATGCATATTCCAAAAGGAAATTAAAATATACTAGGTCTGCTCGGCTTTGGCAATCAATGGTTGTGAAGACGACGAAACACATAAGGTCAATTTGAACCAATTTCAGATTCCAAACCACTATCGAATAACCAACAAGTATAATCATGAGGAAATACGCCCGGATTGGATGAAAGCCTTATAGTCCAATAGCACTCAAGTATGTTTCCCATCTCACTAACTGATCTTTAAGTCTGCCCCTATGTAATCGTGAGTTCTCTGCCACAGGAATATCTACAAACCGATTAAATCAAACCAAAACAGTGTTGCAATTTGCGAACACTCAAAAACTGTTCAAATTTTACACCACCTAGCAATATTTTTCGAAATTAGCAAGATATGTTTCAGACCAACTTTATTTTCAAAATATAGGCATACAAGCTACCTCACAGTACATTGTCGGCATTTGGCACATTAATGAAAATAAATACCAAAACGAAATGATTTCACAATTAATCGACCTCTAGAATGCATTTTGTTGGGCTTTGAGTCCCCCAATGGGACTCCGCCGGGGATGAAATCAAAATTCATGTTCGGTTTTGAATTAGTGACACTAAAAGAATCAACTAATGTTGACTATAAATCAGTAGATCACAATAGAATGCTCAATAATAACGCCCTGTTCGGAATCGCGCCGCTCCACAACTCCGCTCCCGGAGCGGGCGGAGCTGCAGTTTCCTCGCTCCGTGGATTCCAGGAGTGGGTGGGTTGCCGAACAGGGCCTAAAGCTTTTATTTCATACTCCCTCCGTCCCAAAATAAGTGTCTCAACCTTAGTACAACTTTGAGTAATTGTGATCTGCAGATCTTTATGTTTTAGCAGGTGGCCTCAGAGCCTAGACAGGTTATATAACTAAAAAGATTATAATTTATGAAACTTTTTAATTCAACTAGAGAAAAAAATCTATGTGAAAATGCCAGCATTCTATCAGGATGAAATATGTAAGACATGGATTTATTTGTTTACAAAAGTCAACCTGCAAAAATAGATTTGGTTGAGTCCACTAGCAATACCATACTTGTATAATCTGGTAATTGATGATAACACACCACAATCAAATTCTGCAACACTGCATTGATAAAATACTGAAGAATAATTTACCCTTGGGGAACCAGCGGATGCACAGAGCCGTTATGCTGCTCACATCAACTATCACATGAGGGAATATGCCTGCAAGCTGTGGCATATACTCCTAGAAATAAAAAACACAAGTGTCAGCAAAAAAGTTGCAAAATAAAGCTGGAGTCCTACTCAATCCGCATGCAAGGATACTGGACAATTGTTTCACAATAATATCTACTGGAGAGTAAATAAATGTATTTTTTTTGTGGACAGTTAGATAATGTATTTGGTATGTGTACAAATCAGGAGCATCGATAGTAACAAATATGCCAAAACATCTACAGGTCACCTGAAACATCTAGAGAAGTGAGGACATGATAAAATTGTATGAACCATTTCATTTTTAGTTTCTCTTGCTAACCTTCAAAAATAGTAAATCTGTATAGATAGAATTCCCAGCAATCAATGGAGTCGCCGAACCAATATACCTCCTAACAAAGTCTAGCACCTGAAAATAGCTAACACAAGAAAAGTTTGTTGGGAAACATTACGGTGGATAAAAAGAAACATCAAAGAAGCGGATATGGACATTTCCGAGAAACACAATACTGCCAATAATTAGAAGGGAACAACAAAACACTTGTACACAATAGACTAGCAGCATGTCAGCATCAATCGCCAGTATTGACCAAGGCGAGCGCAACTAGTGCCTAATCACTGGTAGGATAAATCGGATAGGCGGGTGACGCGGCATGGAGTTGCCTAGCACCACCTAGGGCGGTTAAGGGCCAGTTCTTTTGCTGACTTCCCAAAAAAGACACCAAAAGAACTGGCCCTAACTTTGAGAACACATATGGACATTAGAACAGTTCTTGGAGCACAACAATGGTACAGTGTAACACTAAACATACAATCTAAGTGTAGGAATTACGGACAAAATAATGCATTTTGTTTGAAATAAACAAATGAACAGTCGTGTTACAACATTTCCTTTAACTAGGGATGTAGGGAAACACATACTCCCTCCGTTCCTAGATATAAGGTTTACAGATTTTTAAGAAAAAGTTCAGATTATATGGTGCATTGCATTAGTAGACAATTTTACCCTTCCACTAGCTACAGCCCACGCACATCACCTCCCTAGAAAAAGGAGATGGCACAACACATCCTGTCCGTTTTGTGCATGCGTGTAGGTTAATTAGGAAAGAAAGATTAGACGTGGTGCATATCCAGCCGGCCCTTAGTTTTAGGGGAAAAGAAATATTGTTCCATCTTTTTTTCCTTCGTTCGTGTGAACATAACCGGCCGTCTCTTTCTTTGTTTGCATGGAGAATCAACACGGCAAGGACGCGAACTCCCATCCCATGGAGCCGGCCACCTCCCTTCTAACCGACGAGGAGATCAAGCCGGTGAACTCCGCTCCCATGGACAGGGAGGAGGTAAAGCTTGTGACCTCGGCTCCATTGGACAAAGATCAGATGAAGCCTGCGAACGTGCCATGCTTCATGTGTCTTCCAAGTGCCCGGAACAACGAACGACTTAGTAATGAATTGGCTCACAAACATGGCTTCCTACAAGTGTTCCGGCTGCGGCGTTCGAGCCTCTCTCAAAAGAATCTTCAAGGAGCATCTCCGAGTATAAAGGTAGCAACGATGAAGACAATGGCAGCGACTCCAACGCCGGATTGAAGATTAGAGAGCTTGTGAAAAACAAGTATGGAACACCCGACATGTAAGAGTTGATCGGTAGCATGAATAAAAAAATTGTCGTACCTCTACTTTCAATGTGTTCCTGATGTACTCAATGCCGGTTTGAGCATTAATAAAGTTTTTGTCGTACTCGATATGCCGGTTTGAGCATTAATAAAGTTTTTGTCGTACTTGATATGCCGGTTTGAGCATTAACAAAGTTTTTGTCGTACTCGATGTGTAAGTCTGATGTATTCATACAATTCCACAAGACTTTGAGCATGCACATGTTAATGACCATACACTTATTTATGCCATTGAGTGTAAAAAAAGATGAAGTCTTTTGAGGGCAGCTCGAACAAAACTCGAGCCTCGCTGCAGCCAGGACACTTGTAGGAAGCCATGTCCGTGAGCCAATTCATTACTAAGTCGTTGGTTGTTCCGGGCACTTGAAGGCACATGAAGCATGGCATAGCCGCCGGCTTCATCTGATCTTTGTCCAATGGAACCAAGGTTGCAGGCTTTACCTCCCCCTGTTCATGGGAACGGAGTCCACCGGCTTGATCTCCTCGTCCTTGAGAAGGGAGGTGACCGGCTGCATGGGATGGGAGTTGCCGTGTTGATTCACCATGCGAACAAAGGAAGAGAGACGGCCGGATATGTTCACACGAACGAAGGAAGAAAAAGATGAAACAAGATTTCCTTTTCCCCTAAAACTAAGGGCCGGTTGGATATGCACCACGTTTAATCTTTGTTTCCTAACTAACCTACACGCATGCACAAAACGGACGGGATGGGCTGTGCCATCTCCTTTTTTCTAGGGAGGTTCTGCGCGTGGAAGAGCAAAATTGTCAACTAACGCAATACAACATATAATCTGAAGTTTTTCTCAAAAAACTATATACCTTATAATCTGAAGTTTTTCTCAAGAACAGAGGGAGCACATACTAACAGTACCTAGTAGCAATTTTCTTTCTGAGGTTTCAAGTAGAATATGCTTTAATTATATGAGCCCTTTCAAAGAGGTCAGTCTACCAAAAAGGACTAATACCTGTTTCTCAGCATCACACTCAGAAATATCACTCTGCAGTACTTGTTCTGTCAGTCCTAAAGTGGTTACAAGAGCAACAGATTAAATTAGCAAGTCCTAAATTGGTTACACGGGCAAGAGACTACATTCACATGTGACTTTTCAATACTATAAGGTATTTACCACTGGCACCATGATGGGTTTTACACCATTCATTCATGTTGTCTAAGCATTCCTTGCTCTGTCTTATAACCAAATCAGGACCCTGCAAAAGACAGTAATAATAGTTATGTTGAACACCATGTCTCGCGATGTCATACCAACAGAAGTTGTTCATCACCAATATGATTAATGACAAAGCAACAAATTGCCTCTGTAACCTCAGATACCCAAACACAATGTAAGTATGACATAAGTACATAGCCAGAGTCAGTGGAGACTACCAGCTTGCATTACAGGGTGAATTTGCCAAACAACATGATCACTTAAGGTTGCAAGGGGATTCTTAGAATAAGAAAAGATTATGCAAAGTAAACATCAGAAGCTGATGGCATATCAGTTCGCTACTTCCCACTAGCCTAATTTTACAAAATAAACAGTATAATAAGAATTGACCCATCATCTAATAGTCTTTCCTTCTCATTGACTCTTCAAAAACAAATTAACTTGCACTTACATAGTCCTGATGCGATTGGCAATCTTATTTAACTGTTTTGAACTAAATGATAACGAGCTTGGAACAACTCATTCAGGATCACAGATTAGTGTGCCTTATCTACATACTAAATGAGCTAGCAATGGAAGCAGCTTCAATAACAACGAGGCAGAGTAGTCTAAGAAGCTACTCACTTCCAAACTCAAGGTCAAGAAATATGTACCACGACAAAGGTGTTACTGGATCGAGAAAACTAGCATATCACAAGTTGTGGAAGCTACTCACTTCCAAAACACGAAGTCAAGAAATATGTACCACAACTTCATAACATTGTATGTAGCATTAGTTTAGAACTCACCTCTATCCGTTTGGTAAGTTTACCATCTGTTATAATACAAGCAATCTCCAATATGCGGTCTTTTCTGATATCCAAACCTAAACAATCAGAAACCAGCATGTGGCCTGTTAGCCAGAGTGTTGACATTGTGTAAAATTGATAATTCGAGTTCCGACAGAAGCAACAGAATTTCAGTTTGACATATCTACACATCAGTTAGAGGAGAACAATAGCAAGAAATGGAATGAAATGCCCACAAGGCGCAGTTCACATCAGCAAACAGCAAAAAATAAATATTCTTGACTTATGATACCAAGGAAATCAGTAATGGGTTGTGTATTGTTTAGGGCAGAGTAGATATCATACGCTGTAAATGACTTCCGACCAACTGTTCGCGTGCATCTTTTTTCATTTTAATGTAGTAAACTATAAGTTGCAAAACTCGAACAAATTAGAAACCACAAAGGTTTGAAACCCTACTTGTTGTGTTGGCATCAGTCTTGGTTGAATGGCAGATGTTAGTACTTCATAAACTGGCCTCACTAACTTATTAAACTGGTAACACATAGCCAATGGCGTGCTGATCATTTTGAATTCTGTATATCAATTGTCTTTTCATCATTTGTTCTAAGTTGCTGGTTAGATCTTTTAACTTTTTACATTTCAGTGCTCAGAGGTGCAATGCAATATCGAGTTTACATCACCTACAATATGCTTCCTGTCGGAGTCATTTCCGGCAGATCCCTTGATAGGGTATCCCGGCTGGGCGAGTAGATCGGATGGGAAAAAGGGGACAGGTATATCCAGGTTCAGACCCTCACGATAGAGGTACAACCCTACTCCTGCTCGTGTTGTATTATTGCGATGGGGTGTACAAAATACAAGTATGATCGAGGGATTGAGTTCTCTGCTACCGACTAGCCCTGCCCTGGTTTGTATAGAATATCAGACCCTAGGTTTTACAAGATCCTAGTTGGGTACGTCGGTGGAGGGGTCCTCCTGGACTCCGGCTTCCTTGTCTTGTACGTCAAGGCTTTCGAGTCTTCCTTCTAGGGGCCCTCGGGCCGGCCTACTTGGACCGACTTCCAATGAAATGGGGCACCCATGGGCAGTAACACCGTCAGTGACTCCTGAACCGGTGTATGAGCTTGGTTGCTTCATGATCGGGGTCAATCTTGAATGTCGTCTTCCTGAAGCTCGTCGAGATCGGCACTGCTTCTCCGAAGGTACCGTGGAAGTGAACATACCTAGCCAACCTCCCATGGCCAGCAAGCTCCATGAAGTCGGCCCATCCATCGGGAGGACGGCCGCCTCTGGCAGTGATTTGTCGATGAAGATAGCCGACCTCCGTGGAAATGATTTCATGCCAAGCCAGCTCCCGCGAGCCGATTTCCCACGGAACACTTTGCATAACTTTAAATGGCGTACAGCCCAACCAGGGACCAAGCCATACGTTTGACCACGTGGTCGAGCCGGGTCAAATTCTTTGTCCAGCCCGTTGAACCAGACCACGCTGGTCATGCTGACCTTCGGTCAACGAGACGTGCGTGGGTGGAAGACGGACCCACCAAGGTCAGGTCCCATTAGTGTTATGGCGTGACCAGGCGTGCGCCTCGGTTACCGGCGCCGTTAACGGAACATTCGATCCCCGCGCACCATAAACAACGTTAGTGGGGATACGCGCAGGATTTCCCTGTCGCGTACAGCACGACACGGCACGGCTCCGACAGTTTCTCGTTATGTTTGGGCTTTAAAAGGGATGAGACGCCGAGGGGAAGGGCACTTGTTCCATTTTCCCTTTGGCTCCATCTTCTTCCTCGCGTTCTTCTGTCTCGTGTGCTCCGCCATTGCAGCTCAAGCCAAAACTCTCCTCTTTTCTTCTACATCTCCCAATCCCGAACCCTGTGCCGCCGCAATATGCCACCCAAATCGAGCAAGGACATCGCGACCAGGAGCATAACCGGCAAAGCGAAACTGAAGGTCACGTCGGACACCAAGGGCAAATGGATCCCTCGACGGCCAACTCCCCCAGCTCCTCAGAGAAAGGGGATACTTGCCGGAGGCAGGGCTCGCCGATTGGTGCTCGCCGGGGGTCATGACCTATGGTGAAGTTGCCGAGGCAATCCCCAAGATCCAAGAGGACGAGACGGTATGCTTTGCACCCTTTCTTTGAGGTCTCATGCACTTCTACGCCCGCAACTTCATCACTTGACCCCGAATAGCATTACGCGTAACGCTTGCTTCGTGACCTCGTGCGAGCGCTTTCTCGACATCGAGCCACACTTCGATATCTGGCATCATTATTTCCAGGTGAAGTTATAGACAAATGTAACAGAGACTTGCGAATGCAGCGGAGCAGCCATCACCAAGAAGTCCGGCTCCGAATATCTCGACGGACGTTGGCTGAATCAAACAAGTGGCAAGAGGGCTGGTTCTATATCCCAGATGTTAAGTTCAGGGTACCTCCTCGGATCGGTCTCATCGAAGGCTTCAGCATGGTGCGTCAAGCACACCCCAGCTGACTCAAAGGAAGTAACCCGGCTTCACAAGGCAATGCGTAGCCTCACCAAGCAGGGGTTGAACATGGTCGGGATGATGATGGTAGCCCTGGAGCGGGGCATCCACCATCCAGCCTCCAAAGGCCAGGGCTCATCTGATGTACCGGTACACCAGCGACGATGACATCACCCGGAGCATTCAGACCGGCTTCTTCGAGGAGAAGTCGCTCCAGGAGATGATCTCGATGATGTTCAAGGGGAAGACAGCGGACTTCCTGACAGAGACCAGCCTGGCCGGTTACTCGTTAGAAGAACCACCGCCCGCTATGAGTATTCCTTGCTTTCTGGTTAATTAAGCTTTCCTTTTCGATCTGCAGTTGCTGATCCAATATCTTCAATTGTACTCGCAATGCCAAGGAAGCCAAACCAACTCGGACAACAAGGATGAAGACGAGCGGGACCATTTCCTCTCGAGGAAACGGGGTCTTGATGACGAGGCTTCAGCCTCCCATTTGTTAAGCTTCATGCACTAGCCAACGCAACCAAAAGTCCGAACTGATAGAAAGGGCTAGTGCAATCCACATATACTGTAACACCCCCTCTCACGTGTGGGAAGACAAGTCAACACGTGCAACCGGAAGAGAGCGACGGCGCGCGAAACTCATGTATGACACAAGAGGCCTCTACGTGGACACAAAGGGGGGCTACCGGCAATTTTTTACAAATTGCGAAAGCCAGGACTTGAACTCAAGACCTTAGCTCTGATACCATGTTAAGCTTCATGCACTAGCCAACGCAACCAAAAGTCCGAACTGATGGAAAGGGCTAGTGCAATCCACATATACTATAACACCATTCTTCACCGCCAAGGACAGCGACCGAGACAGCCTTAGAGCCACACAAGAAGAGGTGTGAGGATCCTGCTGCCAAGGCGCCAGCTTTTTCGTGCGACCTCCAAGGGAGCATCCCAGTAGGTCCCACCTCGAGTTGCCCGGAGACTAGGGCCCAACAATAGGTAAATCGTTATTGTTTTTTTATCCACTGCCAACTTTTGCTTTTTCTCAACTCTCATTATCTGATCCACTGGCCACAACGCAAACTGGGTGCCGATCTGACAAGCCACCCTTCTGCCAATCTGACGGTATTCATTGCCAACACCCTAGGACCAAAGACGGGGCGCTAATGGCGACGCCCATCTCCATCATTCCACCATCCGAAAACGTGGTAATGCCTCTGGAAACAAAGACCACATACCCAGGGCACACCGACCAGCCTCCGGAGCCTGTTGTCGCGCTCTCTGAAGGCGCCACTTCTGAAGGGCCTGCTACCTAAGCAACGAGTGAAGAGGACAGAGACCCGGCTCTCAATGTTGAGAACAGGTAACCGGTCTCCGAAGATGCTGCCGAGAATTGATTCCCCGGCACCTACGTTGCAAGGACCCATTGTGTCGCCCTCTTCTCCGACCACCCTGGTTCACTGTCCTGCGACCTCTTCAACTAATCCAGCTACGGGTGTCGGGAGCAATGCGATCGTGGTGGCGCGGCGACCTGGTCCCCTACCTATCTGCAGTGTTGCCGTTGGCCCTCTTCCCTCCAAGATGCTTGTCACGTCCTCGGAGGTCAGGGCAATTCTACGCCGACACGATGCCTGCACGACCTGGTCAACCTGTACTTGTCTGAGAACAACGAGCCGCCCTACGCTTCATGCGGGGGAATTTCTGGATGTCCTAGTCGGGCTGGGAGGAACTCGACTTGGGTCGTTTGGTGAGCTTGATGTCATCCTTGTCTACTACAAGCGCCTTCTCAGCCAGGGCCACTATGGCCTGCTCAGCCTCATGGGATCACTGAACATTGTGGGATATTGTGATGACCCCGTTGAGGCCTGATATCTTCAACTTCAAGTATGCATAGTGTGAAAATGTCGTGTATCACGGAAAAGTCGACTTGTCGAGGAGTGCATGATAGCCACTTTAACGAGGACCTTGAAACAGAGTGGTTCAACGTGGTGGTTGTCCGAGGTACCGAACACCACGTCAAGTGTGACCTGGCCAAGAGGTTGGGCCTCCATGTCGGGAATAATGCCAACGAAGCATGTGTTGGACGGCCTGATGCTGGACTCGTCGACGTCCATCTTCTTCAATGTGTAGACGCACTTGAGACTGGGGCTACTACCGCCGTCCATGAGGACCCTGGTGAGGTGGCAGCCCTCAATGATCCGATCCAAAAGTAGGGCAGCCTTTCCGGCGTGGCGGCCGCCAATCAGATGATCGTTCTGATCGAAGGAGATCGGCATTAGCTGGTCCGACAACTCCAGGAACTGTGGTACTGCAGGCTCTGCGGCATGTATGTCTCTGTGGGCGGGCTTTTGCGCCCTCTTGAACTCGTTGCTACGAAATATCATGTTCACAGGCCATACCAACGGGGGAAATTGCTTTTGCGCATTTGCGTTCACACCAGCCCCGCCACCGTGTTGTCTGCACTGCCACCTTGGCCTCCATTGAGGGGAGCGCGCTTGTCGTCGCCTCTGCTATTTCAATTCTTGCTGGCCAGCTTGGCTGCTTTCAACTGAAGCCAACACTCTAGATTGTTGTGGTTGGTTGGGGGGAGGGGGGATCTTTTGGCTCATGGTTTGTCCATGATTTGGACCTTGCTTCCTACGTACGACGCATGCAGGGCCTCGGTTTGCTGTGTGGACTGTCTATGCATTCATGCAGAGTGTAATGGAACCCAGCTCAGCTCCGCGAGCCAAAAGAAAATAACAGAACAGCCGGAGGCGAAGAGTAGAGAATATCCAAGGGGCTTTCGTTGTTCGTGAAGGACCTAACAGAAGGCCATGCTCCAAAGTCATTGAGAGCTTTGTTTTAAGAACACTTGGCTTTACCCCTTCATTTTGAGCCATATCTAGGTTGAATCGGCAAGATTAAACCGCCGCCCACCCAGGCACTGCGGGGGGACAACCAGACCCCTGCCCTGGCGATGGCATCCGAACTCAACATTGACCTCATCGTCGCCCCTGCGCCCCCGGCTGCGGTTGCTTTTGCTGCGCTGAGATCGCTCCTGCTCATCTTGTGCCCCAGAAGTTCCATGGTCGCTACACCACTACGGGGCCGTCATAGATTTCTGCTTGGCAACCCACGCTTTCTCCGCGAATACGTAGTTCCATCAGGTTGGCCATGGTTCGAAGTGATTCTTTTCCTATATCACGGGTTAGCTGCTCGTCTCGAGAGCCGACTTTGAATGTTGTTATGGCCTCAGCGTCGATGATGTCTACGGCGTCATTCTTTTCCTTTAGCCATCAAGCAACGTATTGGTGAACCAACTCATCGTCTTCCTAGATAATACTACTAAGGTCATGTCGGCTAGCCGGCCTCTGGTAGGTACCCCGGAAGTTGGCGATGAACTCCTCCTGCATGTCGTTCTAGTCGTAGATCTATTTGGGCGGCGAAGTATTTAACCAGGCCCAGGGCGATCCTTTTAGCATGATTGGCAGGTACTTGATGGCATGGAACTAAAATCCCCATTGGCTCATTGAACAACGGCGATGCAATCAGTCAACCAAAGATCTGGGTTCTGCTCTCCATTATTATCTACGAGGCACAAGTGGAAGTTTTTCAGGAACTTGTAGTTGACGATATCATCCACGAAGCACGCAGGTTATAGGGGTTGCAAGCCGATATCACTCCACAAGGCGGTGACGACCTCATGTGCGTCGTCTTTGCCGATGGAACGGCCGTGCTCATTGAAGAGTTGTCAGCCTGGCCACCTGGCATTCTCGCTGAGCCACGCCAAGGGCTGCCTCTCGGTTTCTCGAGGAGGTTGGCCGACCTGCGCATCGAAGCGAGTGGTCATCCTCCGATTTACCAGCTGGCGGTGCTATGGTTGCGGATGAGCCGATCCAGTCTATGTGGGGAGATCGCAAGATTGTTCGTCCCGGATGCCGAACTTGCAGTCTTCAGGACTTCCACCACCTGCTCAAACCTCTCCCGGTCTGGGTGATCGGCAGGAAGAGTGATGTTTCGGAGCTCTCCGGCCGCGCATGCGTGTTCTTAGCCAGCGTGCGGAAGGCGAGCAGCTCGGGAGATGCTGAGGCGTTGAGGGTGTTGTTCAACGCCCGGCTCTAGAGCGCCAACCCGGCTGCGTCGTCCGTTCTCCGCTGAGCATCTCTGCAGATTGCAGCAGGTAGATTTGCCTCTGATACAAACGCTCTTTCTCCTCCTGCTTCTTGAGGGCTGTCTGGAGCTTCTTTCTCCGCTCCTCGAGCTTGATGTTGGCGGGGTTGGTCATCATGATTTCATCGAGCTCGTCCTCGTCCTCTTCCTCGGCCTCAACATCGTCGGCACGGGAGTCCACCATGTAGTAGGCATAAGTGGAGGTTGTGTGCCACGGGCGGAGAGGCGGTGCGGGCAGGATTGCTTCCGGGCAACTCTTAGCTGAGTCGCCCATCTCCTTGTCATGGTCCTCAAGCTCCTCAGTGTCGCCGGGTTCCTCGAGGATGGTGTGGAGCGTGTCAATGTTGGCAGCGATGTGGGAGGTGGGTGGGTTGAAAAATTTTGCTGGCCGCTCCTAGGCCCGACACGATGCCAGGCCCTGGAGAACGAGCTTGTCGCGAGAATCGATGACGAACTCCAGGTTGCCGACATGGACGAACCGGCCTGCAGCAAAGGTCTCAACTTGGCCGAGGTGGCCTGTCGAGTCGGCGACGTAGCACCACACCGAAAGCAAAGATCTGCCCCACCGTGAAGATGTTGGTGTCAATCGAAGATCCCATCTGGTCTCTGAGTTCACCGCATGGGACCAGTATGGGCCACCACTACCGGAGTTATTTCCGGCAAATCCCTTGATAGGGTATCCCGGCTAGGTGAGTACATCGGATGGGATATAGGGGACGGGTTTACCCAGGTTCAGGCCCTCATGATAGAGGTAAAACTCTACTCCTGCTCGTGTTGTATTATTGTGATGGGGCATACAAAGTACAAGTATGATCGAGGGATTGAGCCCTTTGCTACTAGCCCTGCCTCAGCTTATATAGAATATCGGGGCCCTAGGGTTTACAAGATCCTAGTCGGCTACGTCGGTGGAGGGGTCCTCCTGGACTTCGGCTTCCTTGTCTTGCACATCAAGGCTTCTGAATCTTCCTTCTATAGGGCTTGTGGGCCGGGATGATGGCCCAAGGCGTAAACTGACCTAGGGGCCCTCGGGCCAGCCTACTTGGGTCGGCTTCCGGTGAAGTGAGGCACCCCTGGGCCGTAACGCCATCACTTGCCATCATAAAAGCACTTAAGTTGGTACACATGTGCAGAATAATCGGTCTGAACATTGATTGAAGTTGAGGACTAAATTGCATTAAGCCTATTAAATTAAACATTTCATGAAAATAATATGGAACATACGATATACAATATGAAGGAAGACAGGCTCACCGGTCATTTCCAAGTCAATCCACACCAATGGCATCTTGTACTCACTTGACGATGAACCAAGTGTATCCCCATTATAATTTACAATCATTTTGTTATTCACCATGCCACTATCTGCAAGGAATGTGATTTTTGAATCTCATAAGAAGAAATGAGAGTAATTAAAACATAATAAAATGGAAAATTTATATCATTTAGTTTTCTTTTAAAGTATAACAAGGCAGAACTTAAGTTATCATGTAACTGCATCGTTCAATTATTTATCATGTAGGGGCAAGATGAAGATGGAGTTACTTGATTCCATCAAAGATCCAATAGAGAAAAAAATGGGTGGTCCTGATTGTGAAGAAATATGCACTTGTTGTCCATTCCGTCGATTTGCCTGGTAGGTTTATTTGGATACTGAATGATACAACTTTGTGCACACTACACAAAAATGATTTCTCCTAAAGATTTACTCCCTCCGTTCCTAAATATTTGTCTTTCTAGAGGTTTCAACAAGTGACAACATACGGAGCAAAATGAGTGGATCTACACTCTAAAATATGTCTATATACATCCGTATGTGGTAACCATTTGAAATCTCTAGAAAGACAAATATTTAGGAACGGAGGGAGTAGTTTATTCGGAGCATCACGAACATGATTTAGTGAAGTGATCAGGTTTTAACACAAAAGAAATACTCCCTCCGTCCCAAAATAAGTGTCTCAACTAAGGTTAAGACACTTATTTTGGGACGGAGGGAGTACTTAATACACACGCTGCACAAGCAAATGGCAAGAAGGCTTGGAACGTATGCTCCAACACAGCTAACAGCTTTAATATGTTTTTAATCGATGAGCTGAAATATTCTGTTGAGTTCTTTTTGAAGTACTAAAAGTTAAGAGTGCAGGACCAGACCTGATTTCTTTGGAAAAAGAATCAAAACATTATACTTGACACATTATTGTTACCCTACTACATTTTGTTCCAGGAGTAGGGGCACATTCACAAGCGAACTTCGCGATGAGTAATGCAAATCTCATACCACGGACTAACAGGAGCACACAATCCCAATCCATCCTGTGAGGAAGCGAAAGAAAAAGTGCGCCCTTACCGGGTTTCCTGGCGGCGGCGGTGGCAGCAGCTTCTGGCTTGCTGGATGTCGGTTGTTCCACTTCCTTTCGATCGTCCTCGCCATCCAGGTCAAGGACAGCAAACATGTTGGCAAGATTAGCCATCCTCTCCCAAATCTTCCCCAGATTGAAGATAAACCCGCGTAAAACCTGCGGCGTTCTAGTGCTGATCAACTAAACAGAAATCTCTTGGTGAAATTGAGGAAAGAACATGCCAGGTTCGACAGCCGACAACTTATGGATAGAGCGACTAAAGCTTCAAGGATGGTTCGCTTCTTAGCAAATCCCTGACTGGCTTGGGAGGTGGTCTACACGTACCGCGGCGGTTGCTTCGGATCTATGGGCCCCGCCGCCGCCGCCGCCACCGCAGTGGCCGCCGCCGGAGTTGGAGGAAGAATTGATTATATAAGACCTAATCTCTACACAACGAGATTCAAGCGGCGCACGGAAGGGCAAAAAGACGATCACTCCCGGTATTTGGCCGCTATCTATACTTTTTTTTTACGTTGATGTGCTAAAATCTTACTGTTATTTGGCACACGGAGTAAGTTTTTTAGCAATCATCATGATTTACCTGTCATCTTATTGTTCCGTATACTTATTACTTGATATGAACTTATTTAGCAAGTTTTCTTACACAATCACCATGATTTATTTGACATCTTATTGTTACTACTTATTTGGTAACACCTAATGACTTACCCAAAAAGCTATTGTTTTATTTTACTAGCTGATTTTTCTGACTTCACAGGAAGCCACGTCATCCGAATTGCTATAGTCGTTGATGCAGTATAGTTCACGAGTCTGCAGCCATTTGATCATATTTTGATGTAATTTACCAAGACTTGCCACCGCTAAGTGGAAAATAACGATTCGTTGTTTCTCCCCAGCGCCCTCTATTCTTCAATCACACTGCCTCGCTTCGTACATGGGCTTTTTTGACCTGGACCAGTCGCTGTTGGGTTGGCTCCCGAAGCCAATATATGTTATGTGGGTTGTAGGTTGTAGCCCATGCGTGCTAGGTTCCCACATACGGTCATCTTCCCCACGTTGCGACTCTCATCACCGTCGTTATCTCTTCCGCCGCCACAACCGTACCTCTCATATGCCACAAAGTATAGCTTCAATGCAGATGAAACTGCCGCATTGATCGCCCACATTACCGTCCCTCCGTTACCCTACAACTGATGAAGAATTGCTAGATATAACTGAGCGGACACCGTCTCCAAGTTCTAGTGCTGCCATCCTCCCGCGAGATCGTCAGTCTGCCTCGCCTCCGTCGTCACCATTTTTCTTGGGTCGCAGGTCGTGTCGCGATTCAATTGCCGAGCAGCCAGATCTTCGAGGAAGACATAGCCAAGTCGACCTACGCGGGTCATTGACCCCCTCTGCCTCGCCCCAAATTTTTCTGGGTGATGGGAAGCTGGTTGTTGGTCCGCCGTTCCATTGTCAGCCACACGCTGCTGCTCCCCTCTAAACCTCCACCGCCATGCTTGCCAGTACGTCTCGCATCTTAATGTTTCTATGAGTGTTGGGACGCGGGCTAAGTCGTCGTTCCTTGGTTGGCCATCTATATCATCGAGCAAGGAACAACTCCTGCGTCCTTTGTTTGTCGTTGCTCTGCTCTGAAGCCGTCGGGGGCAGCGAGAAGTCGACTCAATCAGCAAAGGCGATTTCTATAGAGAGTCATGTCCACCTTCGGGATGATCACATCAGATTATCAGGTAAGCATCGATGCGCTCTTACATTTGCCACCGCTAAGTGGAAAATAACGATTCGGTGTTTCTCCCCAACGCCCTCTATTCTTCGATCGCACTGCCTTGCTTCGTACATGGGCTTTTTTGACCTGGACTTGTCGCTGTTGGGCTGGCTCCCGAAGCCAATATATGTTATGTGGGCTATAGGCTGTAGCCCATGCGTGCTAGGTTCCCATGTACGGTCATCTTCCTCACGTTGCGACTCTCATCCTCGTCATTATCTCTTCCGCCGCCACAACCATACCTCTCATATGCCACAAAGTATAGCTTCAAATGCAGATGAAACAGCCGCATTGATCGCCCACATTACCGTCCCTCTGTTACCCTACAACTGATGAAGAATCACTAGATATAACTGAGCGAACACCGTCTCCGTGTTTTAGTGATGCCATCCTCTCGCAAGACCGTCGGTCTGCCTCGCCTCCGTCGCCACCATTTTTCGTGGGTCGCAGGTCGTGTCGCGGTTCAATTGCCGAGCAGCCAGATCTTCGAGGAAGACATAGCCAAGTCGACCTACGCGGGTCATTGACCTCCTTTGCCTCGCCCCAAATTTTTCTGGGTGATGGGAAGCTGGTTGTTGGTCCACTGTTCCATTGCCAGCCACACACTGCTGCTCCCCTCTAAACCTCCACCGCCATGCTTGCCAGTACGTCTCGCCTCTTAATGTTTCTATGAGTGTTGGGACGCGGGTTGAGCCGTCGTTCCTTGGTTGGCCATCTATATCATCGAGCAAGGAACAATTCCTGCGTCTTTTGTTTGTCGTTGCTCTGCTCTGAAGCCGCCGGGGGCAGCTGATACGTCTCCGTCGTATCTACTTTTCCAAACACTTTTGCCCTTGTTTTGGACTCTAACTTGCATGATTTGAATGGAACTAACCCGGACTGACGTTGTTTTCAGCAGAATTGCCGTGGTGTTATTTTTGTGCAGAAATAAAAGTTCTCGGAATGACCTAAAAATCAACGGAGATAATTTTTGGAATTAATAAAAAATACTGGGGAAAGAATCAAGGCCAGGGGGCCCACACCCTGTCCACGAGAGTGGGGGCGCGCCTACCCCCTGGGCGCGCCCCCCTGCCTCTTGGCCCCCTGGTGCTCCACCGACCTCAACTCCAACTCTATATATTCACGTTCGGGGAGAAAAAATTCAGAGAGAAGGATTCATCGCGTTTTACGATACGGAGCCACCGCCAAGCCCTAATCTCTCTCGGGAGGGCTGATCTGGAGTCTGTTCGGGGCTCCGGAGAGGGGAATCTGTCGCCATCGTCATCATCAACCTTCCTCCATCACCAATTTCATGATGCTCACCGCCGTGCGTGAGTAATTCCATTGTAGGCTTGCTGGACGGTGATGGGTTGGATGAGATTTACCATGTAATCAAGTTAGTTTTGTTAGGGTTTGATCCCTAGTATCCATTATGTTATGAGATTGATGTTGCTATGACTTTGCTATGCTTAATGCTTGTCACTAGGGCCCGAGTGCCATGATTTCAGATCTGAACCTATTATGTTTTCATGAATATATGTGAGTTCTTGATCCTATCTTGCAAGTCTATAGTCACCTACTATGTGTTATGATCCGTTAACCCTGAAGTGACATTAATCGGGACCACTACCGGTGATGACCGTAGTTTGAGGAGTTCATGTATTCACTAAGTGTTAATGCTTTGGTCCGGTACTATATTAAAAGGAGGCCTTAATATCCCTTAGATTCCAATAGGACCCCGCTGCCACGGGAGGGTAGGACAAAAGATGTCATGCAAGTTCTTTTCCATAAGCACGTATGACTATATTCGGAATACATGCCTACATTACATTGATGAATTGGAGCTAGTTCTGTGTCACCCTATATTATAACTATTGCATGAGGAATCGCATCCGGCATAATTCTCCATCACCAATCCAATGCCTACGAGCTTTTCACATATTGTTCTTCGCTTATTTACTTTTCTGTTGCTACTGTTACAATCACTACAAAACCAAAACTGCTACTGTTACTTTTGCCACTTTTACCGCCACTATCATATTACTTTGCTACTAAATACTTTGCTGCAGATAGTAAGTTATCCAGGTGTGGTTGAATTGACAACTCAACTGCTAATACTTGGGAATATTCTTTGGCTCCTCTTGTGTCGAATCAATAAATTTGGGTTGAATACTCTACCCTCGAAAACTGTTGCGATCCCCTATACTTGTGGGTTATCAAGACTATTTTCTGGCGCCGTTGCCGGGGAGCATAGCTCTATTCTTTGAGTCACTTGGGATTTACATCTGCTGGTCACTATGAGGAACTTGAAAGACGAAAGAACTAAGATTTTTCCCTCAACTACGAGGGGAGGTAAGGAACTGCCATCTAGCTCTGCACTTGATTCACCTTCTGTTTTGAGTAAGCTTGCGACACCTAAACCTGCTTCTGCTATTAATTCTGATATGTCGCATGTTATTGATGATGCCACTTCTGCTATGCATGATACTTATGATGAAACTACTTTTATGCTTGATACTACTGTGCCACTAGGTGAATTTCTTGATGACCAACTTGCTAGGGCTAGAGAGAATGAAATTATTAAAACTGATAATATTGATGAAAGTGATGATGAAGATTCTCCCCCTAGATATGAATTGCCTGTTGTGCCTGAGGGTTATGTTATGGATGAAGAAACTGCTAGAGACTTTCTTGCTTGCAATGATAGGAGTGATCTTAAGAAATTATTAGCTAAGCTGAAAGAAAAATCTCTGAATGCTAGAATGAAATATGACCCTGCTTTTGCTACTTCACCTATCTTTATTACTGATAAGGATTATGATTTCTCTGTTGACACTGAGATAATTACTTTGGTTGAATCTGATCCTTTCTATGGCTATGAATCTGAAACTGTTGTGGCACATCTTACTAAATTAAATGATATAGCCACCCTGTTCACTAATGATGAGAAAACTCGCTACTACTATATCCTTAACTTATTTCTGTTCTCATTAAAGGGTGATGCTAAGATATGGTTTAATTCTCTTGATCCTGGTTGTGTGCGTAGTCCCCAGGATATGATTTACTACTTCTCTGCTAAATATTTCCCCGCTGAAAGCACAAGTGCTCCCTGGGTGATTTTGGTAATTAATGTCAACATATCTCTTGTTGGACTAATGCTTCTACCTAGTATGTTTCAGATAAGTTCAACAATGGAGTGGCATGGACTAGAGGATGTGGAACCCCTTCTAAATGCTAAGGACAAAGGATTGGCTTAAGCTCAAAGCTCAGGACTCTACATTTTCTATTTTAGTGATCCAAGATCACATTGAGTCCATAGGAAAGCCAATACTATTAAGAGGGGATGAGGTGTTGCTTAATGGCTTGCTTGCTCAAAGTGCTTAGTGATATGCTCCAAAGCCCTCAACCACTTTCTCACATCCACATATGTCCCAAACCAATAGTCAAACTCGGCCCCACTGAAACTTTCTATCCGGCGCCACCGAGTTCGGTTGACATAGCCACTGCCAGAAACCCTAGTCAATTCGGTCTCACCGATGGGATCTCGGTCTCACCGAGATGGGCTTGCAAACTCTCTGTTGCCTATTGCAATAATTTCGGTCCCACCGAGGTATGCAATCGGTTCCACCGAGTTTACTTGGCCAACTCTCTGTTTTGCTTATTATCCAAATCGGTCCCACCGAGTTTGTGTAATCGGTCAAACCGAGATGAGGTTTTACCCTAACCCTAGCACATCGGTCCCACCGAATTGATTATATCGGTCCCACCGAAATGCCTAACGGTCACATTATGAACTAAATCAGTCTGACCGAGTTCTCTGATTCGGTCCCACCGAGTTTGGTGATTTGTGTGTAACGGTTAGATTTTGTGTGGAGGCTATATATACCCCTCCACCCACTCTTCATTCGTGGAGAGAGCCATCAGAACATGCCTACACTTCCAACATACATTTTCTGAGAGAGAACCACCTACACTTGTGTTGAGGTCAAGATATTCCATTCCAACCACATAAATCTTGATCTCTAGCCTTCCCAAGTGGCTTTCCACTCAAATCTTCTTTCCACCAAATCCAAATCTTGTGAGAGAGAGTTGAGTGTTGAGGAGACTATCATTTGAAGCACAAGAGCAAGGAGTTCATCATCAACACACCATTTGTTACCTCTTGGAGAGTGGTGTCTCCTAGATTGGCTAGGTGTCACTTGGGAGCCTCCGTCAAGATTGTGGAGCTGAACCAAGGTGTTTGTAAGGGCAAGGAGATCGCCTACTTCATGAAGATCTACCCGAGTGAGGCAAGTCCTTCGTGGGCGACGGCCATGGTGGGATAGACAAGGTTGCTTCTTCGTGGACCCTTCGTGGGTGGAGCCCTCCGTAGACTCGCGCAACCGTTACCCTTCGTGGGTTGAAGTCTCCATCAACGTGGATGTACGATAGCACCACCTATCGGAACCACGGATAAAAAATCTCCGTGTCTCCAAATTGCGTTTGCACACTCCAAACCCTCCACTTTACATTCTTGCAACTTGCATGCTTTACTTTCCGCTGCCCATATACTCTTGTCATGCTTGCTTGATATGTATTGTGAATGTTTAAACTTGTGCCAAAACTCCACATCAACTTAAGGAAATTAAAAACTGAAACTTTTCTTGATTAGAGTCTATTCACCCCCCCTCTAGACACCTCTTCTCGATCCTTTCACCCGCTCATAAGAAACAAGCTGCCTTAAGGGAAATATATAATTTTGTGAAAATTGAAGAAGAGAGTCTCCTACAAGCTTGGGGGAGGCTTCTCCAATTACTTAATGCTTTGCCTGATCATCCTCTCAAGAAAAATGAAATACTTGATATCTTTTATAATGGACTAACCGATGCTTCCAGAGACCACCTGGATAGTTGTGCTAGTTGTGTTTTCAGGGAAAGAACAGTTGATCAAGCTGAATTGCTATTGAATAATATGTTGGCTAATGAAAATAACTGGACACTTCCTGAACCAATTCCTAAGCCAACTCCGAAGAAAAGGGGTATTCTATTTCTCAGTCCTGAAGATATGCAAGAGGCAAAGAAATCTATGAAAGAAAAAGGTATTAAAATGGAAGATGTTAAGAATTTACCTCCTATTGAAGAAATACATGGTCTTAATTTGCCGCCTGTTGAAGAAATACATGGTCTTGATAACCCCGCACAGGTAGTAAAGGTAAATTCTCTCTATAGATTTGATGAAGGTGATATTCCTCGTTATAAGTCTGCTAGCCAATGCTTAGATGAGTTTGACAATTTTATTGTCAAACAAGAAAACTTCAATGCTTATGTTGGTAGACAATTGAGACACAATGCTGATATGCTTGAACACTTGAGTGATTATATGTCTAGAGTTAAAGGTGAACTTAAACTCATTAGTAAACATGCTTCTATGGTTACCACTCAAGTAGAACAAGTGCTTAAAGCTCAAAATGATTTGCTCAATGAATTACATAACAAGCAGAATGATAATGCTGTTAGAGTTATGACTAGAGGGGGTAAAATGACTCAGGAACCTTTGTATCCCGAGGGCCATCCTAAGAGAATTGAGCAAGATTCTCAGAGAACTAATGTTGATGCACCTAGTCCTTCTAAAAAGAAGAAAAAGAAAAATGATAGGACTTTGCATGCTTCTAGTGGATCTGTTGTAGACACACCTGAGAATCCTAATGATATTTCTATCTCTGATGCTGAAACACAATCTGGTGATGAACATGGACCTAGTGATAATGTTAATGATGATGTTCATGTTGATGCTCAACCTAGCAATGACAATGATATAGAGATTGAACCTGCTGTTGATCTTGATAACCCACAATCAAAGAATCAACGTTATGATAAAAGAGACTTTGTTGCTAGGAAGCACGGTAATGAAAGAGAACCATGGGTTCAGAAACCCATGCCTTTTCCTCCTAAACCATCCAAGAAAAAGGATGATGAGGATTTTGAGTGCTTTGCTGAAATGATTAGACCTATGTTCTTGCGTATGCGTTTGACTGATATGCTTAAAATGAATCCTTAAGCTAAGTATATGAAGGATATTGTTACAAATAAGAGAAAGATATCGGAAGCTGAAATTTCCACCATGCTTGCTAATTATACTTTTAAGGGTGGAATACCAAAGAAACTTGGAGATCCAGGAGTACCAACTATACCATGCTCCATTAAAAGAAACTATGTTAGAACTGCTTTATGTGATCTTGGAGCCGGTGTTAGTGTTATGCCTCTCTCTTTATATCGTAGACTTGATTTGAATAAGTTGACACCTACTGAAATATCTTTGCAAATGGCCGATAAATCAATTGTTATACCTGTCAGTATTTGTGAGGATGTGCCTATTGTGGTTGCAAACATTACTATTTTAACAGACTTTGTTATTCTTGATATTCCCGAGGACGATAGTATGTTGATTATCCTTGGTATACCCTTTTTGAATACTGTAGGGGCTGTTATTGATTGCAACAAAGGCAATGTCACATTTCATGTTAATGGTAATGAGCATACGGTACACTTTCCGAGGAAACAACCTCAAGTCCACAGTATCAATTCTATTGGAAAAATTCCATCGATTACTATTGGAGGTTTTGAATTTCCTCTTCCTACTGTCAAAAAGAGATATGATATTCTTATTGTTGGGGATGTGCATATCCCCGTTGAGGTAACATAGTGTTATTCGAAATTTCTCCGGTTCCATATTATTCGGAATGATTTTGTTAACAAGACTTGATCAACCTTGTTAGTGGATTCCTTTTGATGAGCATGAGATGGATGAAGTTAGAAAGCACAACCTTCTGTACCCTCCTTTTACTTTCTATTATTTAGATTAAATAAAGCAAAAATAGTATTTTCTGTCTGTTTTCTGAATTATCCGTGCAATAAAAAATATCCTGAAAATAAAAGTTCTCCAAATGCCCCGAAAATGGAATATGATTTTGTCTAGAATATTTGAGAATATCTGGCACTGAGAACACACTAGGGGGAGCAAGCACCTGGCCACGAGGGTCCAGGGCGCGCCCCCTGCCTCGTGAGCCCATGGTGGCTCCCCTCCACTTATTCCAGCCACCACACACTCCTTCTTCCTCCCAAAAAAATCACCAACCAGCTCAAGCACGAGTTCTAGCTCATCTTGCTGCCATTTTCGATCTCCTTGCTCAAAGCTTCACTCACAAAACTGCTTTGGGGGATTGTTCTTCGGTATGTGACTCCTCCAATGGTCCAATTAGTTTTTGTTCTAGTGCTTTATTCATTGCAATTTTTTGCTGCCTAGGTGACCTTGTTCTTGAGCTTGCATGTCAAATTTATATGGTCCCAAGTAGTTCTAATGCATGATATAGTCTCTAGGCACTTGTGGGAGTAGTTGCTATCAATTTTGTTGAGTTTGGTTCAATTTTATTTTGAGTTACTAAAAATTTCAGAAATTTTTCAAAGGAAGAAATATGTCTAGGAAATTGTTCCAAGGTGGTTCTTCAAGGAAGCAAGGACTCAGGCCCGCAATACGTGAGCCAGACTAGGAACCACCAAGAGAAGCTCAAGTGCGGCCTTGTGAATGGCCATCAGAAAATTTCATGGTCCAAGCAGGAATTAAGGAGGAATTTGACGCATATGTGTGTAATGCTGAACTCGAGGGATTCATGCAAGATAAGTGCCCTCAGTATTATCACCTAACTAATTCCTTTGTGAGAAGGTTCAAATTTTCATCTTCACGTAATTCTCACACCGTCCTATTTGATCTTTATGGTAAATCTTATACTATGGACTTAGAAGATTTTAATACTGCTTGCAAACTTCCACAATGGGGTAGTGCTAGTGAACCTCGCAAATCTGAGCTTAGAGATTTTCTTGCTAGTGTTATAGTGGGGGAGTCTAGAGATATAACACAAGCTACCATAGGGAGCATCCATTTTCCTGCTATACATTGTTTTGCTCTCTTCATAGGTAGGTGCATAAATGGTAAAGATGAAGCATGTCACATGTGTGCCCCTGATCTTAGTGTTCTCAAGAGTGTTGTTTTAGGAGATAAACATTATAACTTGGGGGCCATTGTTGCACGGAGGTTGCACAATAATGGTTTAAGTGGAGACTTATTTGGTGGTATTTATGCAACCCGTGTGGCTAATTTTCTTGAGATACCCATACATGAAAATGATATGGAATTGCCTCCCACTTATCTAGGATATGAGGCTATGGTTCGCCATCAGTTTATTGAGAGGAACGGACAACCTCTCCAGTACCGACTAATGTTTGACAGGCGCCGCATTTTCCATGTTGCTCTCCCTGCTCCTACTTTCTTTGACTTTCAGACAAAAGGGAGATTTATTATAACCAGAGAGGAGGCGAACGAGTATAAGAGGAGGACGGAGACAGCTCGCCTCCAAGTGGCAGCTCATGAGACAATAGTTGTTGCATCACAGTACGACCCCAACTACAACTATGGATATCTGCCAGGCCAGCCGTGGCAGTAGACCAACTTAGGCCAAAAGCCTAAGCTTGGGGGGGTACGTATTTCTCACCGACATCACATTCATATTCACACACTCATGTTAGTTGTCGGTGCTCATACTTTTTCATTGTAATATCCATGATACTTTATTTTCTTCTTCTCGCTTTCTTCTTGTGTGTTTGATAAACCTTAAGAAAAACAAAAAAAATAGTTGTAGCTTTTAGCTAGTTTACTTTCCATGCCTGTAGTAGTAATAATTAAAAGAAAACCCAAAAAGATTTCCTGTTCTTCTTTTGTTTGTTGGGAGCTTTCCCATGTAAATAGTTTTATTTCTTTTATTTTCTTTGGGGGTCGAGAGGAGAAGACCAAAATGAAAATGTTGAAGTGGCTTTTATATGCATTATTGTTGATTTAACAAAGAGCCCATATTATCTTGTCTTCTCCTGTGTGGCAGATGCCTGCAGATTACAGCTTAGTTCAATGCACATGCACTATTATTATTATCCACATCGTTCGGTCGTGCAAGTGAAAGGCAATAATGACGATATATGATGGACTGATTGAGATGAGAGAAGCTGGTATGAACTCGACCTCTCTTGTTTTTGTAAATATGATTAGTTCATCGTTCCTGATTCAGCCTATTATGAATGAACATGTTTGCAATGACAATTAGAGATTATAGTTGCTTATTCCATGCTTAATTAGCTAGGAGTTATAATGGTTTACCTTGCGTGCCAACATGCTATTAAAATGGTTGTAATGTGGTATGATAGGGTGGTATCCTCCTTTGAATGATTCGAGTGACTTGACTTGGCACATGTTCACGCATGTAGTTGAAACAAAATCAACATAGCCTCCACGATATTTATGTTCATGGTGGATTATATCCTACTCATGCTTGCACTCAATGTTTATTAATTTTAATGCATGTTCATGACTGTTGTCGCTCTCTAGTTGGTCGCTTCCCAGTCTTTTTCTAGCCTTCACTTGTACTAAGCGGGAATACTACTTGTGCATCCACTTCCATAAACCCCAAAGTTATTCCATATGAGTCCACTATACCTTCCTATATGCGGTATCTACCTGCCGTTCCAAGTAAATTTGTATGTGCCAAAATCTAAACCTTCAAATGAAATTCTGTTTTGCATGCTCGAACAACTCATGTATCAACTAGGGATGTCTGTATCTTCCATGCTAGGCGGGTTATTCTCAAGAGGAGTGGACTCTGCTCCTCACTCACGAGAAAATGGCTGGTCACCGGGATGCCCAGTCCCATACTCTAAGCAAATCAAATCGAAATAATTGCAAACAAAACTCTCCCGGGACTCTTGTTAGTTGGAGGCACTCGTTGTTTCGAGCCAGCCATGGATTGATGCTTGTTGGTGGAGGGAAGTATAAACTTTACCATTTTGTTTGGGAACCGCCTATAATGTGTGTAGCATGGAAGATATCGAGATCTCTCGGTTGTTATGTTGACAATGAAAGTATGCCGCTCAAAATATTATTTATCTCTATTTCAAAATCGAGCTCTGGCACCTCTACAAATCCTGCTTCCCTCTGCGAAGGGCCTATCTATTTACTTTTATGTTGAGTCATCACCCTCTTATTAAAAAGCACCAGTTGGAGAGCACCGCTGTCATTTGCATCCATTACTATTAATTTATATTGGGTATGACTATGACTGGATCTCTTTTACCATGAATTACAATGTTTAGTCAGTCCTTGATCTTCAGAGGTGCTCTGCATTTATGTTTTGCGGTCTCAGAAAGGGCTAGCGAGATACCATCTTGTTATATCATATTATGATTGTTTTGAGAAAGTGTTGTCATCCGAGATTTATTATTATTGCTCGCTAGTTGATTATGCCATTGATATGAGTAAACATGAGACCTAAATGTTATTGTGAATATGGTTAGTTCATAATCTTTGCTGAAAACTTGAATGCTGGCTTTACATATTTACAACAACAAGAGCAAACAGAGTTTGTAAAAGTTTTTCTTTATCACTTTCAGTTTGTCAACTGAATTGCTTGAGGACAAGCAAAGGTTTAAGCTTGGGGGAGTTGATACGTCTCCGTCGTATCTACTTTTCCAAACACTTTTGCCCTTGTTTTGGACTCTAACTTGCATGATTTGAATGGAACTAACCCGGACTGACGCTGTTTTCAGCAAAATTGCCATGGTGTTATTTTTGTGCAGAAATAAAAGTTCTCGGAATGACCTGAAAATCAACGGAGATTATTTTTGGAATTAATAAAAAATACTGGCGAAAGAATCAAGGCCAGGGGGCCCACACCCTGTCCACGAGGGTGGGGGGCGCGCCTACCCCCCTGGGCACGCCCCCTGCCTCATGGCCCCCCTGTTGCTCCACTGACCTCAACTCCAACTCTATATATTCACGTTCGGGGAGAAAAAATTCAGAGAGAAGGATTCATCGCGTTTTACGATACGGAGCCGCCGCCAAGCCCTAATCTCTCTCGGGAGGGCTGATCTGGAGTCCGTTCGGGGCTCCGGAGAGGGGAATCCGTCACCATCGTCATCATCAACCTTCCTCCACCAATTTCATGATGCTCACCGCCGTGCGTGAGTAATTCCATCGCAGGCTTGCTGGACAGTGATGGGTTGGATGAGATTTACCATGTAATCAAGTTAGTTTTGTTAGGGTTTTGATCCCTAGTGTCCATTATGTTCTGAGATTGATGTTGCTATGACTTTGCTATGCTTAATGCTTGTCACTAGGGCCTGAGTGCCATGATTTCAGATCTAAACCTATTATGTTTTCATGAATATATGTGAGTTCTTGATCCTATCTTGCAAGTCTATAGTCACCTACTATGTGTTATGATCCGTTAACCCCGAAGTGACAATAATCAGGACCACTACCGGTGATGACCGTAGTTTGAGGAGTTCACGTATTCACTAAGTGTTAATGCTTTGGTCCGGTACTCTATTAAAAGGAGGCCTTAATATCCCTTAGTTTCCAATAGGACCCCGCTGCCACGGGAGGGTAGGACAAAAGATGTCATGCAAGTTCTTTTCCATAAGCACGTATGACTATATTCGGAATACATGCCTACATTACATTGATGAATTGGAGCTAGTTCTGTGTCACCCTATGTTATAACTATTGCATGAGGAATCGCATCCGGCATAATTCTCCATCACCAATCCAATGCCTACGAGCTTTTCACATATTGTTCTTCGCTTATTTACTTTTCTGTTGCTACTGTTACAATCACTACAAAACCAGAACTGCTACTGTTACTTTTGCCACTGTTACCGCCACTATCATATTACTTTGCTACTAAATACTTTGTTGCAGATACTCTTTTATCCAGGTGTGGTTGAATCGACAACTCAACTGCTAATACTTGAGAATATTCTTTGGCTCCCCTTGTGTCGAATCAATAAATTTGGGTTGAATACTCTACCCTCGAAAACTGTTGCGATCCCCTATACTTGTGGGTTATCAGCAACGAGAAGTCGACTAAATCAGCAAAGGCGATTTCTACAGAGAAACATGTCCACCTTCAGGATGGTCACATCAGATTATCAGGTAAGCATCTGCGCTCTTACATTCATCCGTGAGATGATGAATACCACTCTTGACATGCTTATGTGTGGCATGTCATTTAGATTCTACTTTTGCAGTTATATCCCACTACTCACACCGCATAGTCTACACCATATGATGCTACGAAGTCACACGCCTCCGATACTCTCCAGTCCAGGCACATGTACGTGCATGCACTTCACCAGGATGCCTTTTCACTTGGAGTATGTTCTTAGATACAAGTGCTCTTCTCAATAGGTCATCTAGCAACAAAATTTGAAGGGATGCTAAGCGATTATCTCGCACATCTATGTTGTGACCTTTTCTCTATGCATTTTGTTTTGTAAAATGCACCATGTTTTTCCCTGCTGTTTTTCCTTACATTAAATTTTCATATTAGAGTGGCAAAGTTATCAATAGATACACTGTTTTGTTGCTCAGATCAAGAAGCCGAGGTGAGTGCTTTGATTAAAAATAAGTTGTTTCGGGGTTTAGTCGTGCACGTTGGCCTGGCTCTAGCCAGCCGCTGGCTTCCAAAAACCTACAGTTCCTCTTGCCTCCCACCGATGCCGTCGCCGGTTCGCCCCATCTCTGGTGGCCTTTAGGGCCATGGAGGCGGAGTGGATCTCGGCCCTTATCAGTGGGAGGGCTCCGTTTTTAGATCTTTTTTCGAGTTTTGTTAGGGTTTGTGTCCTCCTTGGAAAGGCGAGATGGCAGCGACTCCCTGAAGATGGAATAAAGGTCTCTCCGCCTAGCCCCCGTTCCGGTGATGCGTCTAGCATCATCGGTGGGCGTGTGGAGTTGTGTCTCCGGCGGATATATCTTTGGTGGATTTGCTCGGATCTGTTCGTCGTTCGTCTATGCTCATGTGTCTTTAGCTTGGATCCTTCTCATCTACAGTCTTCATCGGCGGCGGGTGCTATTCTGGTGCGTTGGTTCTATGGGACCTTAGCACGACGACTTCCCGATTGTCTACTACAACAAGGTTTGCCCAGCTCCAGCGAGGGAGGGGCAATGACAGCAGCGCACCTTCGGCTCGCTTCAGTGATTCTAGTCGTCGCTAGGTGGTTTACGGATCTGGATGTAATTTTTATTATTTCTAGTGTTTGTTGTACTACCATGATTGAAGATGAATAGATTGGAAGTTTTTCTCACAAAAAAGTTGTTTCATCTTTATATTGTGGTTTAAGTTTAATGTTTGCATCTTATAATTCTTCCATATGCTATTGGTTTTGGAATATAAGATTAATTTTGCATCCGTGAAGAGGGCATATTTCACAAGAAGATATAATTAACATTTATGGCCAAAGTCAGTCATCGTGTCTTATGTGGCAAAGGTGACCCATTCATTATTTGTTTGTAAGACCCCATAATTAAGGTGAGAATTTTGTTTCCCACTAATTCATTAGAATACTCAATGGAAATTTGTTAAGACTTTTTCCCACAGTTTTTTGGAATATGCTCTATTGAAATTTAGTGTTCAATGCAGCCGCTTGATGTTTTAGGATATATTGTTTCACTTAGTTTTGTTATAATACTAACATGTAATATATATTAGGTCCACTTTTTTCGTAATACAGTAGTTCTAAACTTAAAGATAGCCATTTTGTGGTTAATATAGTTCCAAATTAATTGTGATGATTGATTGTATCAATTCCAAATTTCTACTTGCAAAGTTTTCTCTCTTATGTGTTATGATATATTTTTTACATTGATGAGGATGATTTTTCATACAGAGTGTTGCGGATCAAGACAAATTGTAACTTTGGGCCAAATTTTACAAGTATTTGAACAACTTTTTTATCTCGATGCTTCAAAGTTATTTCCTTTGTATTAGAGAATTCACGCACATGAGAATCATTTTGTGCCAGTGGTACTCCGCCAGTCAACTAGCAAATATTTCTCTTCATATTCTTTCCATGTCACTAATTTTTCTACCTGTATGTCTATAAATAGGTATATTCGCACTCCTTTCCGCAGCAACGCGCGGGGTATCATCTAGTATACATAGTGATGGGAAACGAAGCATAAAAATAAAAAAATCCTACGAACACCCAAGATCTAATCTAGATGTATAACAACGAGACGGGAGTGTGTCTACATACCCTTGTAGATCAAAAGCGCTAGAGTCATAACGCGGTTGATGTAGTCACACTCTTCACGATCCAATCGCGATCCAATCCGATCTAGTGCCGAACGGACGACACCTCCAAGTTTAACACACGTTCAGCTCGATGGCGTCCTCTCTTTCTTGATCCAACAAGCAAGAGAGAGGAGTTAGATGAGATTGGAACCAGCACGGCGGTATGGTGGTGGTGGCAGGAGCGGAATTCCGGCAGGGCTTCACCAAGCGCCTACCGAAGGAGGGGTATGGGATAAGTTGGGAGCGACGTTGGGCAAGGGCGGAGGCATCTGGCTGCCCTTCCACCACCCCACTATATATAGGGGAAGGGGGAGGGGCGCCGACCCTTGGCCCCTCCTCCGAGGAGGGGGCGGCGGCCCTAGGGGGGTGGCTTGCCCCCAAGTCAAGGGGGGCACCCCCATCTAGGGTTTCCCCTTAGCCCTAGGCGCATGGGCCTCTTGGGGGGCTGGTGCGCCTGACCCAACTAGGCTAGGCCGCACCCTTTACAACCCATGTGGGTCCCCGGGGCTGGTGGACCCCCGGAACCCTTCAGGCCCCCGGTACACTTGTTGGCATGCTCCCGAACTTTTCCGGTGGCCAAAACAGGACTTCCCATATATAAATCTTTACCTCCAGACCATTCCGGAGCTCCTAGTGATATCCCGAATCCGATTCGGGACTCCGAACAATCTTCAGACTTTTCTCTATTAATACCTCATTACTATCCTAGCACTATCGAACGTTAAGCATGTGACCCTACGGGTTCGGGAACATGTAGACATGACCGAGACTCCTCTCCGATCAATAACCAATAGCGAGACCTGGATGCCCATATTGATTCCTACATATTCAACGAAGATCTTTATCGGTTGAACCACGATGTCAAGGATTCAGTCAATCACGTATGAAATTCCCTTTGTCCAACGATATGTTACTTGTCTAAGATTTGATCGTCTGTATCTCCATACATAGTTCAATCTCGTTACCGACAAGTCTCTTTACTCGTTCCTTAATACAATATCCCATGACTAAACTCATTAGTCACATGAAGCTTCTTATGATGTTGTATTACCGAGAGGACCCAAAGATATCTCTCTATCACATAGAGTGACAAATCCAAGTCTCGATCCATGCAACCCAACAGACACCTTCGGAGATACCTGTAGAGCACCTATATGATCACCCAGTTACGAAGTGACGTTTGATAGCACACAAAGTATTCCTCTGGTGTCCGGGAGTGGCATGATCTCATGGTCTAAGGAACTGATACTTGACATGAAGAAAGTTGTAGCAAATAACTAAGGATCTTATGCTAAGTGCTACTTGTGAGCTGCGTTGGGATTTCCTCGAAGAGGAGAGGATGATGCAGTACAGTAGAGATAAGTATTTCCCTCAGTTATGAAACCAGGGTTATCAATTCAGTAGGAGAACCAAGCAACACTATCTAAACAGCACCTGCACACAAACAACAAATACTTGCAACCCAACGCGCGCGTAGAGGGGTTGTCAATCCCTCAACGGTTATGAGCAAGAGTGAATTGTATAGTTTTTGATAGATAGATCTGACAAAAATACAAAATAAAATAAATAAAATAAAATTGCAGCAAGATATTTTTAGTTTTAATATATGATAAAAGATAGACCCGGGGGCCATAGTTTTCGCTAGAGGCTTCTCTTGAGAAAATAGCATAATGTGGGTAAACAAATTACTGTTGGGCAATTGATAGAAAAACAAATAATTATGATGATATCCAAGGAAATGATCATACATAGGCATCACGTCCAAGATTAGTAGACCGAAATGATTCTGCATCTACTACTTTTACTCCACACATCGACCGCTATCTAGCATGCATCTAGTGTATTAAGTTAATGGAAAACGGAGTAATGCTTTAAGCAAGATGACATGATGTAGACAAGATAAAATCAGGTATGAAATAAATCCCATCTTGTTACCCTTAATAGCAATGATACATGCGTGTCATGTCTCTTTCTTTCACTAAGATTGAGCACCGCAAGATCGAGCCCATTACAAAGCACGTCTTCCGATGGCAAGATAATCAATCTAGTTGGCCAAACCAAACCAATAAATCAAAGAAGAAATATGAGGCTATATTAATCATGCATAAAAGAGTTCAAAGAAAACCCAAATAGTATGCATGCATAGATCTGATCATAAACTCATGATTCATCGGATCCCAACAAACACATCGCAAAAAAAACATTGGATAGAACTCCAAGAACTTCAAGGAGAACATTGTATTGAAGAACATCGAGAGAGAAGAAGCCATCTAGCTACTAACTACGAACCCATTGGTCTATGGTAAACTACTCACGCATCATCGGAGGGGCAACAAGGATGATGAAGAACCCCTTCGTGATAGTTTCCCTCTCCGGTAGAGTGCCGGAAAAGGCCTCTAGATTGGATCTCGTGGTTATGGAACTTGCGGCGGTGAAAAAAGTATTTTGTGGACTCCCTAGTAGGTTTTGTGATTTTAGGGTATTTATAGAGGCGGAGGTAGGTCAAACGGAGGCTTATGGGCCCCACTACCCACCAGGGCGCCCCCAGGCCCCTAGCGCGCCCTGGTGCTTAGTGGGTCACTCCTTCGTCTTCCCATTCCCTCCCAAAGCTTCTAAGGTCTCTTATTGCCAGAAAAATCTCCAAAAAGTTTTGCGGCATTTGGACTTCGTTTGGTACTAATATTCTGCAAAGTAAAAAACAAACAAAACACAACAACTGGCACTAGGCACTAGGCACTAAGTTAATAGGTTAGTCCCAAAAAATGATATAAAGTTGCTTGTAAATGTGTATAAAATATCCAAGATTGATAATATAATAGCATGAAACAATCAAAAATTATAGATACATTGGAGACGTATCACTAAGCTTACAGTTGGGTCTGTCCATCACATCATTCTCCTAATGATGTGATCCCGTTATCAAATGACAACTCATGTCTATGGTTAGGAAACCTTAACCATCTTTGATCAATGAGCTAGTCTAGTAGAGGCTTACTAGGTACACGGTGTAGTTTATGTATTCACACATGTATTTAAGTTTCCGGTCAATATAATTCTAGCATGAATAATAAACATTTATCATGAACGGGAAATATGATAATAACCAATTTATTATTGCCTCTAGGGCATATTTCCAACATACTCCCACTTGCACTAGAGTCAATAATCTAGATCACATCGTAATGAATCTAACACCCATGGAGTCTTGGTGTTGATCATGTTTTGCTCGTGGAAGAGGTTTAGTCAACGGGTCTGCTACATTCAGATCCGACGCACTAGGCACAACTCCTAGGTCGGATATGAACTCCTTCATCTAGACTCCTTCTTGCGATGCTTCCAAAGCAGCTATATACTCCGCTTCACATGTAGATCCCGCTATGACGCTCTGCTTGGAACTGCACCAACTGACTGCTCCACCATTCAAAATAAATATGTATCCAGTTTGTGAGTTTGAGTCATCTGGATCAGTGTCAAAGCTAGCATCGATGTAAGACTTTACAACGAGCTCTTCGTCACCTCCAGAAACGAGAAACATGTCCTTAGTCCTCTTTATGTACTTAAGGATATTTTTGACCGCTGTCCAGTGATCCGCTCCTGGATTACTTTGGTACCTCCCTGCCAGACATATGGCAAGGCACACATCAGGTCTGGTACATAGCATGGCATACATTATAGAGCCTACACTACAAAAAAATACACTTCCGTGATGATACGTGTTTGTCACAGTAGGTCACGTTTTTTGTCATTCATGTACATCCACGACGATTTTATGACAGAATCAAGACAGTCATACCTGTGCCGTCGTAGAAGTGTTCCATGACATTACCAAAATTATCATCACATAAGTGTCCACTTCCGTGACGGTAAATTGCGCGTCATAGAAGTGCTTTCGTCAAGGGTAACCGACACGTGGCATCCACCGTAACGGGTCGCCGTTAAGCTATCGGGTTCCGGGTTGGATCCGATAACCCGTTAACAGCCCGGACCAATGGCGATTTTCCATGTGTAAAATTCTCATTCGCCGATAATCCACGTGTCAGCTCAGCGTTGGGACAGATGTCAACCGTCCATTTGACAAGAATCGCCAATGAAACGTTGACATGTGGGATGGCCCAATAGAGGCCCATATAGGTTTAAAAGCAGGCCCCGGAACAGGCCCACAGGATTTCGTCAGATCTAATGGGCCGACCCGTTAACAGCCTAACATTTTGTGGACCAAATTATAGCCCACATCAGATACGGGCCGTTAAATGACTGCAATATTCTGGGCCAATTTATGGCCCATATCAGATTCGGCCCGTTAACAGCCTACAATAGTTTGGGCCAAATTACGGTCCATACCTGATCTGGCCCGTTAACTGACTTTCATTTCTTGGGCCAAAATACGGCTCATAACAGATACGTCCCTTTAACAGCTACTGTGCCATCGGGCTCATTGGGGGCCTGATTTGCTCTTCGGGCTCTTAATGGCCCGTTTAATAGTTCGGCCTGATATTAATTTTGGCCTGTCAGCGGCCCTGTCTACATATGGGCCTCTTTCGGCCCGGTTTCACTTTCGGCCATTTAAAGGCCCGAGTTGCACCCGGGCCTAATTCTGGTCCGTAGTTACTTTCAGCCTCTTAACGACCCGTAGTCTTCGTGGATACATTCTAGCCCAAACTGCCTATCAGCCCGTTAAAGGCCCTTGAGAGTGTTGGGCATAATTTTGGCCCATTATACATCCGGCCTGCTTCTTACCCGTCATGTAATTGGGCTAGCCAAGGCCCAAAAGCATTTCAGCATGTTAATGGCCCGTCACCCGAATGGGCCAATAATGGGTCGATTTATATTACAGCACGTTGTCGGCCCGTGATTTGTTCGCCACAATTAAGACTGAATCTAGTTTTCAACCTGTTAAAAGCCTATTTAATTTTCCAGCCCAATTAAGGCAAGCGGTTTACTCGGCCTTTTAAAGGCCCGAAACTAATAGTGGACCAGATTAAGACTAGACCTAACTAATGGCCAAGATGATTGTAGGCCCACGGTTCGGCCCGTACTAGCGATTGATGACCGACCAGTTTTAGTACAAAAATTATTATTTTATAAACCTAACCTATTGGCTCATTGCGCACCGATCGAAGATTATGACCTTTTCTCAGAGCGACGACAACATAAACAACAAATAAATTACAACATCGTGACGAAGAATAAACCTAGACTATACAACAAAGAAATTACATCATATTACATCCCCTGGGCATCAAAGTTCGCCGCCAGTGATAATAAAGGGCAACCAGACAGCAGATTCCATAAACTGGGCAGGTCGCCACTAGTGGAAGTAAACAGGCCGACAAAATAATAGACAGAACCGACAGCACTTCAACATAGTTCAAGAAAGGTTAGCCCAGCCCAGGAGCTGCAGCGCAAGCAGCTTAGCAACCTGATGAGACTGTGCTTCTTTGACGCTTATATCCACCAACTTAAGCTGCATAGCATCAATAGATGTCATGTACTTATGGTTAATCTTGCATAGAGATTGGAGTTCCAGTCAGATTTGAGCGGAAGCATGTCTTTCTAGTTTAATTTTAGATTGAAGAAGTCGAACAGATTCAGGTGGTGACTTCATCGAGCTTGTGTCACCGAGTAAGTTCGACACTACATCAAGATATGACTTTGTGGTTGTATCCCTACCCTCAAGATGTGTTGCCTTCTTCTCTGGATTATATGTTAAGAGGGACAAACAATGGGTTCGTCTCACTATCAGTGTGGCAGTTCTTCCTAGCATCAGTGCTGTCACCCTGAAAGAAAAACAAGTAGGTAGATAACAGGTTTTGCACGTATAAGCATCAGCGCCGTCAATTCATCTCACTTCTTTGTCAGAAATAAAGAGACACAATTTAAAATCGCATTAACATAATAGGCATTGTTCATAGTTAAGACGGCAGGAAATGGCATTGTGCAGGAGCGGCCAGCTTCACCAGACCACTGGATTACAGATCAAGAACACAAGCATACATGTAGTTCTAAACAACGTATAAGCATGAATGGTGGGTGTACTGTCAATTTATACCATTTCAGATTGGTAAATAAAGAGACACGATTTAAATAACATTAATATAATATGGCATTGTTCATAGTTGAGACATAGCAGGATATGACATTGTGCTGTTGTTGGTAGTTTCACCACACCACTGGATTACAGATCATGAACACAAGCATACACATAGTGCTAAAGAAGATAACTTGCTATGTTTAGTTTAATTTACATGGTACGAATAAGGAACTAGGTTGTACAACTAAAGACTGAAATTGAGAAGGACAAACTTATGTTTATGTACTTATTCTTTATAAACTTTGAACAAGCAATTTGATGCAGACGACAAAAATAAACAGCATTTGCACTCATAGCTATATATCCAAATATACACAACAAAGTTTGAAGACTCGAGGAGGACAAACTTACATTAGTAGTGAAGATAGGCTCTATAAAGCCCTTGTCCATATTGATGGGGCGCAAATCAAGAAGTTTACCGCACACTCTTCTTCAAGAGCATTGCCTTTATTCTACATTTTGTTAAGAGTAAATATAGATGTGAAAATATAGGAACAAATGACGATTATTTAACCTAAGATGCAGAGTACAAATGTAAATACAACATACAGGCAAAAGGCACTGACAAGAGCAATGCGGAGCTAAACTACTTCAGTAACATTGGTTTTATTCAATATTTTGGCAAGAGTAAATGTAGATTTGATGTGTAGAAAACGAAGGGCAAGGGAAAATAAGCTGCAGAGTGTACATGAAGAACTAGCTGACAAATATAAGTACAATGATGAAGGACAACAGATACTTACAAGAACAATGCAGAACTAAATTTCTTCATAAGCATTGGGTTTATTCTACATTAATTTAAGCATTAATATAGATCTGATAATTTGGAGCAAACAGTGGATAAGCAAGCTATAATGCACAATGATGTCACATAATCCACCGGGTATGAATGTAAGGACAACGATAGGACAATAGGTACTCACAAGAGAAAAGCAGCGACTAGCATAGTTGCGATATCCTAGGTTTTACGGCGCTGGTTCTATCGCCAATATACGTCGGGTGCTATGTGATTTCTCCGGTGGCACCACCTTTTTCAAGGACTTTGCTTGTACTCCTTCAGGTTCTGCAATCACCCTCTTCCTTCACATATATCATGAGTAAACTAAGCAGATGGCAGCGCAAGGAAGCAAAAGAAATGCAAGATACCTTATGCAAGATATGTGCAACCAATAAAACCTTGCCAAATTAGAACATGCACCTTATTGGGTGAACAGGATAGGCCATCTGCCTTTGACTCCTTGAGCTCAGAATAGTCATTAGGATCATATTTTGAATATGAATCTATAGGTCGGGAGCATGTGGGTTTCATTGCATCCACAATGGACCTCAGTCCCTTGATGCCAAGTTTGTTACCCATTGAACTGTTCCGCAATATTCTTCTGATGTGTGCATTCTTATATTCATTGTGCGTGAAAAGCATGAAAACATAAATAGTAGTGAGATTATCTTTGTAATGCAGAGGATATTGTAATATAATAGGGGCTCCCTGTAAACCCTTGTGTGCTATCACTGGATTCTGATGAGACAGCCTATTTGTGTTGTAATATGGTGAGTAGATTAATATAATCTGGCACAACTACACAAAAATAGGCTCCCTGTTGGGTGCTCCAGATGTAAGGATAGTTGGCAGATGATAGGTTCATAATATACTGTATAGAAAGTTTATTGCCAAACCATGATAACGAGAGCGCAGAGCCACTATGCATATCGTAGTGTAGATAATAGGGGTACACCATAACCACCATAAATAAATCGGGAAAGCAGAACTAGCTGGAAAATACAGGGTTTTGCCGCTACTAATATGCAGCCTATCGATCACCTACAGGCCAGCTCTATTCATTTGAAGGCGCACAACTGTTACTATCAGTCTAGTCTATCAAAGATCATGCAGCTCTCACCATTCCCGAGATATTATGGCAGACCAACTCGAAGTGTGAAATCATGTAGCAGAACCAGCCCAATAGAGCTGTCGGCTGCGGATGTCCCTGCTCCCCTTCCTGACAAGGGACATATTGTACTTACTAAAGAAGAACAGAAGAGGAACATGTTAAAGAATAGAAGGGGAAGCATATTATTGAGATTCCCCTTCTTTCTATACAATGTTGGTTGCCCAGCCATGATGAATCAGAGCACCCAAAGAAATATCATTCCATGATGTCTCTCTATATGTGGCCACATGAAACTCAAGTAGGAGCATTAGCTAACCAATTAAATGTGTATCTGTTAGTTAATGTCAGTATCATATCACATTCATATTTGAAGAACCTTAGGACATATGATTGGTGTGTTATTTAGCTTTAAAGGGTGGACAGCTGCTAGTAGGACACAAAGAACCTACGCAGATTGTAGTGCAGATATAATGGGAAAACCCTAAGCATCAGGAGAAAATCAGGAAAGTGGAACTTGCTAGAATATATGTGCTAGTATTGCCGGTACGGCTAGACAGGCTTCGAATACCATCTCTCTAAAACTGAAGGCCCAATACTGTTACTATCAGTCTAACTCTCAAAGGCGACACATACGATCGAATACAAAGAGTTGAAAGCGTCCATGACAATGGACATGAATACCAACACGAAGAGCAAAGCATCCATGACAAGCGAGCGAATAGACCTGTACACTGCAAATGTCCCTGCTCCTCTTCACTACAAAGAACATACTGTACAACTATTATACTCCCTCTGTTCCTAAATACAAATCTTTGTAGAGATTCCACTATGGATCACATACGGATGTATATAGATACATTTTAGAGTATAGATTCACTCATTTTGCTTCGTATGTAGTCCATGGAATAATCTCTACGAAGACTTATATTTAGGTACGGAGAGAGTACTTACAAAGGAATAACAGAAGTGGAGCATGCTAAAGAAGAGCAAGCATATTTTGGATAATAAAATGTTGGTTGGCCACATATGATGAACCAGAGCGCATAAAGAACGCAACTCCCTGTTGTCCCTCGATATGTGGCGCATGTGCTTTTCGAAAGTAAAGTAGGAACATTAACTGACCAATTAAACATTTCTGTTTTAGTACATGTCAGCATCATATCAGATTCGTATTTGAGCAACTAAGGTTGGAATTATGAGTGGCATGTTGTTTAGCTTGATGGGTTGAGGAGCACTGCTTGCACGTACGTCTTGAAGCACCTACAATAATGTACTGAATATATGGGAATGTCTACATGCAAGTCGCCAGACTTTCGTCATTTGGGTCAGTCGATCATTTCAGGCGGTTGGATGAAGATCCTACGTCTCCTAACCCTTCTTCTTCCTTGCCTCTTATTCTTCCCCTAAAGACTGCCGCACGGGTCGCCGGCCGAACCACCGGCCCCCGCCCTCCCCTGAACCGCCCACCACCTTCGATCTTCCGCCGCCCCCTGCCATCCCTCTAGCTAACCCCACCCCCACCCGCGTCGAGTTTTGCCTCCGGCGAGGCCCCACCATAGCCCGACGAAAGCCCCCTACAACCACTGTCCCCACCCAAAACCCTAAGATAGATAATGGGGCAGCCCTCCGGCGAGCCCCTTCCTTCCCTCCGGCGAACTCCCAAAGATGGACTGACCCCAATTTTAAATTTAGTCGACTGTCATTTAAGCTAATATGGAATATAAAGGGGAAAACCATAAGCATTGTGAGTATAGTGGTGCGGGTGCCACGGCGGATCTGGAGGTGCAAACCGGACAAAGGCAACTTCGCAACCAATGTCTGGTTTCAACTAACAAGTAAGATTCTAAGTGATGGACAAGAAATCATAGTAAAGCAGTGGCGAACTATTTTCTTGCTGAGATAAATAACTTGAGCAGATACGAAAGAGTACCACCTATGGTGTGGTGCCGTGTAAGCATCTATTGAGGCGTTAAGGGTGCTGCAGTAGCGATGGCTGTCGGCGGCGTGGGAGCAGATCTAGGAGGGCAGACGGTGGCGGCGAGGGAAATATCCCGGCATGGTGGATGAGACGGTCGTACGAGCGGCCTCAGCAAGGAGGACGACGACACGGATGAAGTGAGAGGACGCGAATCAAGGATCCTGGTCCGAAGCCGTGGATGAGAGAGGTCGATCTCTTGTAATGGAAGACGGCGTCGGGGTAGCAGCTCCGGCATGGTGGAGGAGGACGGCGATGGATGGGGTGGCGGACGGAGGAGACTGCGGTGGAGAGGGTGTTTTGGCGCCCACAGAGTACGAATGGGGAAATGGAGGGAGAGAGAGAGGAAGGGGGGACCATGTCTTCATGGCACGCTTGTCTCAAATGCGAGGAAATTTACAAACTTAGCCCCCATTTAAAATTTCCTACATCACAACAACATTAGTCGGTTGGGGGTAGGACGGTAATCTCGCATACACCAAATATTTGCCGACGGAGATTTCGGCCGACAAGAGTTTGTTTTGGTGCCCACCGTGTATGAATCGGGGAGGGAGGTCAGAGGCGATTTCGACCGAGGAGAAACTGTGTTTTGGCGCCCACTGTGTATGAATCTGGGGAGGTGAGAGGCGGAGGTGGTTATGTCACATTTGAGTGAAATTACAAGCCTATCCCTATCAAAACGTATAGAAATCGAGCCGATAGGCTTTGCGTGTCAGGTATAGGCAATAAATTTCCATCTTGCAGATTTTGGCTTCAGACGGTTACTGCGACTTTCCCCACTTCGTTCAAATTTTTGCAGAGAAAGAGTGCACGTTTACCGTGCCAACTCAATTCGAATCCAGTTTGTATTTTTTTTGGGCAGGATCCATATTGTATTCGAATACAAATCTATAGACATCATTTTTATATATACTTTCAAAAGCACAACACCCTTTATACATAAATATGGTTTACAAATGGCATGATCTCAGATTCGTAAGGCTGGATCCATCTTAATTTGGGATTTCAAATATTTGAAACCACTTTATGTTGAAAACCAATGTATGCCTTCCTCGCTAACTGTCTCCAATTAATTTGTGTTTCATGCGGGTTTTTTTACTTCTCAAACATGTATAATGTGTTTCACACACGCAACATATAGTGTAATCCTGTTTAGACATTAATTGCATATAAACCATGCATTGTCTCTAATTCACTGGTGCACGTCGGTCCTAAACAAACGGTTTAAAACCCCTTTCCGCGACGGCATTTGGAACCGTCGCCAAGTGAGTGTGGGTGATAGGGTGGTCCTTCCCACACGACCCAGAAACTGTCGGAGATAGGGCCCCTACAGTACTCCTACTCGTTTCTTCTCGCATTGCCATCACAGTCGGTATTATGTGGTGCTACGTTTATGATGCGCGGCCCATCACAAACGGTTCACTATTATAGAACGTGTATGATGTGCGGCCCATCACAAACGGTTCACCGTTAAGAAGATTAGCTAATCGTCGTACGAGTGTTGGACAGGATTACGGAACGCCGGACCGTCATAACATCGTCATACACGACAACTATCGCACACGCTATTCTGTGGTGCAACGTTACGATGCATACTTCATCAGAAACAGTCCATGGTTGCGAATCGTGTACGATAAGGCAACTAACACAAACATTTAGTTTGCCCGCACCATTTGTGATATTGTCTGACATCGCACACGCTTTGCAAACGGCAACTGTGTGCATGCTTGCACACGTTTCCTCTCTGTGAACCGTCTCGGATTATGGTGCATATCACAAACGTATGTGTTTTACCAACCGTGTGTGCCGTAACAACCCGGAGAGCGTAATTTCACTGTAATTTAATTGCTGCTTTTCCAAATTATACCGGATTTGGATTTGAATTTGAATGTATGCTAAAGCTTTATTCATATCCATGAGGTTCAAACAACCAATGCATTATTCGATTCATAGGTACATATGTTCAAGAATTACATAAGAACCAAATAAAGAATGATGAACCACAGTTGTATACTTGTACTATTAAAGACGGTAAAGAAAGAGGCGAAATATATTCTGGTTGCTAAACAAGGTGAAGCGGAATGCCCATATTGTGCCCTCCTCCATGCAGAAGGCACACACGACTCTAGTCCAACCCCTTGTGATGACCGACCGCCCATCCTTCACGGTCTTCATGAAAACATCTAGATAATCATCATGTTCTGGTATAAATACTTTAACCTTTGCATGCCCACCAATCATGTAGTTTGAGAGGTAATCTTGAGTAAAGTGCTTTGGCAACCACTGCAAAGGAATAAGATTTCAGACATTGTCATATAACACAACTCATTATGGGCAGTAAAAAGAAGGCTGCAGAGTTCTTACTTACCATCCTGCAATTCGCTGTTATCTTGGATAAAGTGTAAACAAATAGTTTAATTGCCATCTTTGGACCCATTTTACTAACAATCTTTATCAGCTTCCTCACTTGATGCTGTTTCATCGATATCTCATTGCCCCATACGCAGAAAGGGTCGAAACGTGGATCTTTACCAATGACATATGTACCTAAAAGCACCAAGTTAATATTAGAAGCTAAACAACAATTGCACAATGATGTAGTACAACACTCTTTTATAATATGTCTATATACATCCGTATGTGGTAGTCCATTTGAAATCTCTAAAAAGACAAATATTTAGGAACGGAGGGAGTATCTTATAACATCCAATATACTCACATATTAGATGAATTAACATCTTATATTATGGGCCGGAAGGAGTTTAGTTCATTCTTACAAATTATCTGCTGCTGTATCCACGGGTTATAGTTAGTTTGAGCTAGTTCAGGCTTAAATAGCCCTAAAGTATATCTAAACATGAGGGCTAGTTTGAGCTAGTTGCATCTATAACCCACCCAAAAAAACTAGTATCCAACCCAAGAGGTGCTAATTGGAGCTAGTTCTCCTAGTGCATTTATTGTCAATCTAACCCTGCCATCCAAACAACTCTTTGGATGGAGTTAGTTCAGGGTTAGTAATGAGCTAGAAACTAACTCTAACCTCTAGCTAAGCTGAGTATCCAAACAGGGCTGTGTTGTTGCTGTTGCTGCTGCTGCTCTTCTACGTATATCTAGACATCATTAGAACATTAATGTAACACTCTTCCTTGTTGCTATGTAGCCTAGGATTGCATATTTAGACATTAAGTATAGTGCATGTTGCTATGTAGGCTCAGATATATTACATATGGCCCTAGTTAACCTAAGGAAAAATGGGTTGCAGATATATTCAGTTAAAAGTCCGATTCACCGATTAGTCCCTTATCAGCCGCCGGCCTATATGGTACTAGCTACGGATATCCTGAATAGTGAGCAGATAAAAGCCATGGGATGAAACTAACCTCGATGGAAAACAACAGTCGTTCCCAAAATTGTCCTGTGTAGGTACATCAAGAAGCATGTTAAGCACAACAGGCTAAACATCAACCAAAATTACACATGGCAGACAAAATAATCTCCAAAAGATAGCTTCAGTGTGCAGGTTTAAGCACGCTAGTAAAGCAAAACAAGTGGAAAGGTGTGCTAACTGCAACATGCCTAACATTTAACAACAAGCAAACATGGTCATTCAAACTGGTATTGTGCCGGTCTAAGTACACTGGTTATGGTTAAATAAAAATGGAAAGGCGTGTTAACTACAAGATGCAGCAACCAAATGTAGTCATTCATAGTGGTATTGTTGAAACTGGTACTGATGAAATTGAACTACATAGTTCATACTTGCACATATAGAACATCACGTTGTGAATAACTGGAATAAACAAGGCATACTACGAACAACCAAAGATAGCATTTGAAACTGAACATATGCTAACTACAAACAACCAAACAATCAAAAAACTTTAAAAGAGGCATATGCTAGCTATAACAGGCTTAACAACAAGCAAATATATGCATTCCTATTGGTATGTTTAAAACTGGATTGATGAAATGTACTGCACAGTAAATAATTGCACATATAGAGCATCACATTGTGAACAACTAAAATAAACAAATCATGGGTTTCCTCACTTGTCACAGATGGGCCCATTCCCGTGGGAAGAGCACGGACCCTGGATGCGCTTCATGTTGTCGCAGATGGGCTCTTTCCCCTTGGAAGAGCACGACTGTAGGGTGCCCTCCCTGATGTCGCAGACGTGCGCTTTCCCCTTGGAAGAGCAGATGGGCTCTTTCCCCTTGGAAGAGACAGAGAGGGTGCCCTCCTCGTGGTCGCCGTCGATGAGGTCTGACTTGGAAGCTGTGGATCCCAAGCCAGCATCGCAGAACATGTCCTTCAGAAATGACAAAAGGGGCTCGATGGCGATGTAGAATGGCAAATTGTTGACGGCGAGCCAGAGGAGATCAGCGGCGGGGCCATGGATGAGATCGACGGCGGTTGAACCCGAGGGGTTGGGGGTGGGCCACTTAACTTGTGACACATCCCGCCTCAGGGCTTTGCTGCCGATGACCTCGATGTCATAGCCGGCGGACGAGACATGCCCGCATACTCTAGCCTGCTGCTTGAGTGCCTGTCACCAATAATGGTCATCGGCTTCCTCGGCGACGTCGGGCGAAGAGACCGCTATACACCTCTTTTGGGCCAGTCGCTCCTCGAGCTCCATGGGAAGCATAACCGGGCTTAGGTTGCGACGCTCTAGAGTGGGGGATGGGGATGGGGATCTGTGGGAAAGGGGGCGTTTGGCAGGCGTCATCTAAGAAACTCAGGGCGGCCTGGGTATGGAGATCGGTGGGTAAGCTGCATGGGCAAACCGGCAGATGTTGACAATGGAGGCCTTGCGGCAGCGTTGGTAGCGTCGGCGGGGACTTTGCTAGGGTTTCGAGCGAGGGAGGGTGTGTGTGTGTGTGTGCGCGCGCGCATGCCCGAGGAGGTTTTGGTGTGTGTGTGTGTGGAGGGGGGGCGCGGGTGTTTGAGGAAATGATGCGGGTACTGAAAATTTACTACGCGGGAGTGAAATGCCGAGCTATTGAAAACTTTGATGATAGTGCATCGCACACGGTCCGGAGATAACAACCGTGTGTTGTGAAAAAGAAAAACCCTCGAGGCGGGCAGATATTTTCGATGCAGGCGGGATTGGGAACAAGAAACATCGCACACGGTCCGGAGATAACAACCGTGTGTTATGAAACAGAAAAACCCTCGAAGCGGGCAGATATTTTTGAGAGGGGAGCCTCGTGGAGCCCAATGTACTGTGCGGGTGTGTGTGTGACAGGTGCACCGGCGTGGCACACGGTTAGTTTGAGTGAACCGTGTCTGTTGCGTCATCCGACTTGTCTAATCTTCATAAATTTGGCGAAAAATGACGCGGGAGAGGGTTAGAACACGAACACCCTTGCATGTGCACCAAATTTATGTATCAAAAGGGTGGTTTGATTTTCAAATACCAAATGCAACTTCGGTGTGGCACCTTTCTCGCAAAGCGCACGGTATTGCTTGCTCCCACCCTCTCGTGTCGGCACGAAGGGAATCCTAAGCTATGAATGCATGCCCCCTCCCCCTCAACCGAGGTTCACCTAGCAAAGTGCGAAGTAGCTAGCAGCCCCCCTCCTCCCTCGTGTCGGCACGAAGGGAATCCTAAGCTATATATGAATGCATGCCCCCCAACCAAGGTTCACCGTAGCAAAGTGCGAAGTAGCTAGCAGCCCCCCTCCCTCGTGTAGACACGAAGGGAATCCTAAGCTATGAATGCATGCCCCCCAACCGAGGTTCACCTAGCAAAGTGTGAAGTAGAGCTAGTATGTAGCGACCCAACCTCAGACGGTCAAGTCTCTGTGCTTCAGTGTCATCCCTGGATTGGTAATGCTGACACACACAGTACTCGAAGGATTTATAACAGAGTAGCAATCACACACTTACTACATCGATAGTCTCCAAAGAGAAATTATTACAATAAATATGGCTTAAGGCCATCTAAAATGATAACAGCGGAAGACTTGGAAGATAAAGTGAGTCCATCAACTCCAACGGCATAGCCGAGTGCATGAGAACGGCCTAGCGAACCTTACTCCTCGTCTGAAAATTCTGCAACATGATACGTTGCAGCCCGAAAACGGGTCAGCACATGGAATATGCTGGCAATATAACACAGTAGAGCAAATGAACAGATAAATGCTATCACTGTATGCACATATGGCTGGTGGAGGCTCTATGGTTATATGATTTTTGCGTAAAGCCAATTTTTCCCTACAACAAAGGAATACATTTTATTTAACTATCATGGTGGTTGAAACATTGAAAATGGTACCCCCATCTCAATCCCAATTAAAGTAATCATTAACAACCCAACAACATTAATTTAGAGTGATGAGATCAAATCAATAATTCAAGTACCAGATACTCAAGATGTCCATAACCGGGGACACGGCTAACCATGATTAGTTTATACACTCTGCAGAGGTTTGCGCACTTTTCCCCACAAGACTCGATCGCCTCCATTGGATTTCTCGCACTACATGGTGTTTGAGAAATGGATGACCGAGACACAGTCTTTCAGAAGCATTTACTCATTACTCTGGGTGGACAGTTACACCTACTTCCCTCTACATCTGCTAGCCCACCACTGAAAGAGGTCACACAACATACTCAACTATGCCAGAGCCCATAATGGCTTGTGGCTGCACACGGAAGTTTCTAGCATGAATAATCTTATGATCCCTTTGAGCCTGGGTGGCGGACCGTAGGATGATCGCACGGTATAACCCCGGGATATCATAGGACAACACTGGATTCCCCAGGTGCCCAAAACAAACAATCCACCCAGATGTGTATTAAAGTTGCCACCTTAAGTTGAACCAGTAATTAGCAATCTCACATCTGTCATGGATACACTCAAACCCAATCCACGTCTACGAGCATAGCATGGCAATATAAGCATAACGTAGAAGTAAGTCCCAGGGTTTGATAATAAAATAGGGCAATAGGTTCTACCTCATTTACTACTTCCCAAACCCACAAGTTAAACGCATCCTAATCATGCAATGTTTGAGGATTGTAACTAATGCATAAAACTGGGTATGGAAGAGTATGATCAATGTGTTAGTTGCCGTGCTGACGATCCGCAAAACCTAGAGACTCGTAGTAGCACGCTTCGCACTCCGGGAATTCTATCGCAAACAAACAATAGCATACATGAGCAATCAAGCAAAGATGCATGGGTAAAACTCAAATAAGAAGATCTAACCAGAAAGTTCAACCGAAGAACTCTAGTTTGCAAAAAGAATCAAATCAAACGAAGCAACGAAACTCAAACTACGAAAGAAACAAGATCCAATTACTAATCTGGACTAAAGTCAAATTTTACAGTACCAAAATCTTGTTCAAGTTGGTTAAACAGAAAGAGGGCTTCGAGACGAAGATCTAGGCGCTTGAATCGCCTGATTCCAATAAACGAGCGAAAAGATAAACTAAAGCGAAAATCGGGTCAGAAGTCGCGATCGAAAATAATCACGAAAAACCCTGGAAAAAGAAAAACTGACGAACAGGCTAAGGAACGAACGTTCACTGTCTGTGAAAAACGGATAAACGGCGTTCGTTAAAACGAACGTACGGATGGACATCCGCTACTTAACTAAACCGCAGAAAACCGGAATAAAACCGATCTAAAAAAACTCGAGAAAGCCTAAAAAAACGACCGGTCAACGGCGGCGGCTCGACGACGGCGCGAAGTGGCAGCAGCGGCGGCGCGGTTCTTGTGGTGCAGCAGGGCTAGGGTTTGGGGGCGGCTCGGGCCTCCGCTTATAAAGTCCGGGCGGGCAAAGTCCTAGTCGGGCACGGCCCGGCTAGGTCGGTTGGCTTTTTTTTAATAATTCCACGCAGAAAAACAAAGAAAAGAAATACTAAACAGACTCCAAAAATCCCAAAATAAATTTTCGCCGTCCTCTAAAAATATGCCGGACAAGGTGAACATTTATTTGGGCCTATAATGCAATTTTGAAAAACGCGTATTTTTCCTAATTCGAATAAAATAGCAATAAAATCCCAATAAAATCCTTTATTTGATTTTAACATTTTTCCTCCGATATTTCACTTCATTTTGGAGAAGTCATATTATCTCCTCTCATATATTTTAATTCGAAATATTTTCGGAGAGAAAAATCATTAAAACCAAAATGATCCTTGTTTCAATATTTGATAAAATTCAAATATGAAAATCGGGAAATCCCCAACTCTCTACGTGGGTCCTTGAGTTGCTTAGGATTTCGAGGATCGCGAAACGAAAAAATGCAATAAATATGATATGCATGAATGACCTATGTATAACATTCCAAATTGAAAATTTGGGATGTTACAAACCTTCCCCCTTAAGATGAATCTCGTCCTCAAGATTCGGGTTGGCTAGAAAATAGGTGTGGGTGGTCTTTGCGTAGATCATCTTCTCGTTCCCAGGTGGCTTCATCCTCAGTATGGTGGCTCCACTGAACTTTGCAAAACTTGATAACCTTGCTGTGAGTAACCCAACTGGCAAACTCAAGAATCTTGACAGGTTTCTCCTCATATGTCAAATCACTGTCCAACTGAATCGCTTCCAGGGGCACTGTATCTCTCAGAGGAATATCGGCCATCTCTGCATGGCACGTCTTCAACTGGGAAACGTGAAACACATCATGTACTCCTGACAGTCCTTCGGGTAACTCCAACTTGTAGGCAACCTCTCCCATACGTTCCAAAACACAGTACGGTCCTACAAATCTCGGGGCTAACTTTCCCTTAACTCCAAAACGTTTAACTCCTCGAAGAGGTGACACTCGCAGATACGCTCTGTCTCCGATTTCATAGACTACCTCCTTGCGTTTTGAATCTACATAACTCTTCGTCGGGACTGAGCTACCTTCAGTCTATCTCGAATCAGCTTAACCTTCTCTTCAGATTCCTTTATCAAATCCAGTCCAAACAACTGGCGGTCTCCAACTTCATCTCACATCAACGGTGTTCGGCATCTTCTTCCATACATGGCTTCGAAAGGTGCCATCTTCAAACTGGCCTGGTAGCTGTTGTTGTATGAGAACTCCGCGTAGGGTAAATTGTCATCCCAACTAGATCCATAATCCAGCGCACAAGCTCTCAACATGTCCTCCAGAATCTGATTGACTCTCTCGGTCTGTCCATCTGTCTGCGGGTGAAAAGCTGTACTGAACTCTAGCCTGGTTCCCAAAGTTTGGTGCAGCTGGTGCCAAAACTTTGAAGTAAAATGTGTTCCTCTATCTGATACGATGGTCCTCGGAACTCCATGCAGACATACGATCCTGGTCATATATATCTTGGCCAACTTCGCACTTGTATAAGTGGTTTTCACTAGGATAAAGTGAGCTACTTTGGTCAAGCGATCCACTACTACCCAGATAGAATCATATCCCAATCGGGTCCTGGGCAATCCGGTGATAAAATCCATGCCAAGCTTATCCCACTTCCATTCGGGTATCGGCGTAGGTTGCAGTAATCCTGCTGGCTTCTGATGTTCTGCCTTCACTCTCTGACATACATCACATATGGCTACATACTCGGCAATATCCTTCTTCATACCAGTCCACCAGAAACGCTCCTTCAAATCCTAATACATCTTAGAGTTTTCGGGGTGTATCGAGTATGGCGAGTCATGAGCTTCCTGTAGTATCAACTTCCTGATCTCTGCATTATTGGGCACATATACACGGTCCTCAAACCATAAGGTGTCGTGCTCATCCTCACGAAAACCCTTGGCTTTCCCTTCACTCATCTTCTCCTTTATCTCGGCAATCTCCTTATCATCCTTCTGAGCTTCTCGAATCTTTCCCAACAATGTAGAATGAACTTCCATAGCTGCAACAAATCCTTTAGGGACTATCTCCAAACATAGCCCCCTGAGATCTTCTACCAACTCCTTTGGCATTCCTCCGCTTACGAGGGTATTGGCATAACTCTTCCGGCTCAAAGTGTCTGCTACGACATTGGCCTTGCCTGGATGATAGTGCAACTTCATATCATAATCCTTTATGAGCTCCAACCATCTCCTCTGCCTGAGGTTAAGCTCCTTCTGTGTGAAGACGTACTTCAAACTCTTGTGATCCGTGTACACATCGCAACGGTTTCCAATGAGAAAATGTCTCCAGGTCTTGAGCGCATGCACCACAGCTGCTAACTCCAAATCATGCGGTCGAAGCTGTCGTGAGGCATATGAAACAACTCTTCTGTCTTGCATAAGTACTCCTCCAAGTCCTAAGCGAGAGGCGTCGCAGTACACCTGGAAATCCTTGCGTATATCCGGCAGAATCAGCACTGGGGCTGTAGTCAAACGTTTCTTCAACTCCTGGAAACTTGCTTCACATTCTTCAGTCCAATGGAACTTGATGTCCTTCTTCAACAATGCCGTCATAGGCTTCACAATCTTGGAGAAATTCTCGATAAATCTCCGATAATATCCCGCGAGTCCAAGAAAACTGCGGATCTCGCTAACTGGGGTGGGTGCCAACCACTCAGTTACTGACTGAACCTTGGTGGGGTCTACTGCTATACCTTCTCCTGATATAACATGTCCAAGGAATCCAACTTCCTTCAACCAAAACTCGCATTTGCTGAACTTGGAATAACTGATGTTCCCTGAGCTTTTCGAGAACTAATCGCAAATGCTCCTTGTGTTCCTCTTCATTCTTCGAGTATACCAAGATATCATCAATGAACACCACGACAAACTTATCCAAGAACTCCATGAACACCTTGTTCATCATACTCATGAAATAGGCAGGGGCGTTAGTTAGTCCAAATGACATAACCGTATACTCGTATAACCCGTACCTTGTGGTGAAAGCTGTTTTAGGTATATCTTTTTCCCTAATCTTCAGCTGGTGATATCCTGATCGTAGATCGATCTTCGAAAACACCTTAGCTCCTTGCAACTGGTCAAACAAATCATTGATCATCGGCAGTGGGTACTTATTCTTGATTGTTACTTCATTCAACGCATGATAATCAACAACCATCCTTAAGGATCCATCTTTCTTCTCGACCAAGAGCACTGGGGCTCCCCATGGTGATGAACTTTGTCGAATGCAACCTTTCTCCAACAACTCCTTAATCTGCTTCTTAATCTCCTCCAGATCATTTGCGGGCATCCGGTATGGTCTCTTAGATATTGGTCCGGTGCCTGGCAATAGTTCTATCAAAAACTCGATGTCTCAATCTGGCGGCATGCCGGGTAACTCCTCTGGAAATACATCCGGGTAATGCTTTACTACCGGCACTTCCTCCTGAACAACTCCCGTGAGAGAATTTACTTGAGTCCTCCTCGGCGCATGCCTGGATACATACTTGATCCTTTTTCCCTCCGGGGTAGTGAGCAAAATCGACTTACTCGCGCAATCGATGTTCCCTCCATACATCGATAGCCAATCCATTCCTAGTATCACATCCAATCCCTTTGACTCCAATATTATCAGGTCTGAGAGGAAAACATGGTTTCCAATGGTCAATGGCATCTGAAAATATCCTTGTCTTGCCATATACTCCGCTCCTGGCGAACTTACTAACATAGGTGTCCTAAGTACCTTAGTGGGCAACTTATACTTATCCACGAATCCCCTTGATATGTATGAATGCGATGCACCAGTATCAAAAAGAACGATTGTAGTAAAAGACTTAACCAAAAACTTACCGATAACTGCATCTGGCTGCTCCTCAACTTCCTCCATGTTCACGTGGTTCACTTCTCCCCTGTTGAAAGGGTTGGACTTCTTCCCAGCGCTTCCATTGCCATTTCCGTTCTTCAATTCCGGACAATCGTTGGCGTAGTGCCCAGTCTTCCCACACTTGAAACAGGTAATGTGACTTTGATCCTTCTTAGCGGGTGTTGCTGGGTTCGAGCGGTTCTGATTGCTGCCTGCTCCATTCCCGTTTCCATTCTTGGGGCCATTGTGGTTATGAGAACTCCCTCCATTGTGGGTGTGGCTTCCATGGTTATGGATAAGTCCTCCCGAGTTTGGGGTGAAACGAGGCTTCTGGTGAGCTCCAGAATTGTACTTTCCTTGTCCACACTTCCTCTTGCAGCTCTCAATCTGCTGCTGCTTCCCTTCAATCATAAGAGCCTTGTCTACCAACTCCTGGTAGTTGTTGAATGTTGCCACCATCAACCGCATGCTCATCTCATCATTTAGCCCTTCCATAAACTTCTCATGCTTCGCGACATCTGTCGCCACATCATCAGGGGCATAACGAGATAGCTTACTAAACTCATCTACGTACTGAGCCACAGTACGATTCCCCTGGCACAAGTTGCGAAACTCACGCTTCTTCATGCTCATAGCTCCAGTTGAGACATGAGCTGTGCGGAATGCTTGCTGAAACTGATCCCAAGTGACATTGGCTATGGGAAAAGTGGCTGTGTAATTCTCCCACCATGAGGCTGCTGGTCCATCCAACTGATGTGCGGCAAAACGCACCTTCTCTGCATCTGTGCAACCTGCGGTGGTCAAATCCCTTCCAATCTTGCGTAGCCAGTCATCCGCAACTATTGGCTCGGTGCTACTGGAAAACACCGGCGGTTGTAACCTCAGAAAACGGGCTAAGTTGTCAACTGGAGGAGGGTTGTTGTTGTTGTTGCCTTGGTTCTGGACTAATATCTACATCAATGCATTCTGCTGCTGGATCAACTGGGTGATCTCCGGTGGGAAAACAAATCCGGTGTCACGTCTCGGAGGCATCTGATGGGTTTAGAGGGAAGAGAGTAGAATAGAAATTAGGTCTAGTGAGAAAACACTACCCATATGCACATGAGACAAACACAATCATATCACTCAATCAATCAAGCAAGGGCAAACAATCGATCTAACTATCGTTACAGTGCTCGGACTATACTATTTACATGGGGAAAATACTACTGATCATATGGTGGTCTACTAGAAATTTCGATCGGTGGAAGACTCCATGATGTCCGCTCCAACTTCGTCTTCATAATCATCATCACTATCATCGGGGTCGGATTCGGTGTCGTCGATGATGATGTAGTTATCTGGGCAAGTGGAATCATTGTCCTCTCCTCCTGGCGCGGGGTCTCCCATGAAAACTCCTAGCTTCCTTGTTAGGTCGTCATTCTTCTCCACGAGTATCGTCATTTCCTCCTCATATACATCGCGTGTAGACTTGAGTTCCTCTTCTAGCTCGGTGATCCTTGTCATCGCCTTCTTCAAATCTATCATGCTTGCGCACATCTGGTTCTCCTGGAGTCGAATGTGCTGGTTTAACTCCTGGATGAATGCTGCAATGGACCTGTCCCTCCTGGTGCTGACTATCTCCCATTGCTCATCTCGGTGCCCACATATCTGGTAGATAGTATCCTTGAGATCCTTGTGGTAAACTTCGCCAATGCGTCCCATGGCGATGTGGGCTGCCATGCTCTTTCCCAGACTCCAGGTTGGGGCATCAAAGGAAAACTCTGTGGGCTCCATAACTGGCGTGAATGTCCTTCCTGGAACTTGAACTCAAATCATCCAGCGCTCCTCTTCTGGTAATGTGGCGTTGTAGGTCTCGGTGAAACTTGGTATTCCAATGTTCAGGTATCTAGTGACTTCCTTCAAGTGTCGTCCAAAGGGGGTGTCTTCATCCGGTTGTGCAAACTTGTTCCTCGAGTCCGCCATCCTAAAGAGTAGAAAATGGAGAGGAGTCAGAAATGAGTAGAGAAGAGTGACCTATGGCTTTTCTTAGTGGTCGTGTCCTACATTCAGCATGTGCTCTGATACCATCTTGTAGCGACCCGACCTCAGACGGTCAAGTCTCTGTGCTTCAGTGTCATCCCTGGCTCGGTAATGCTGACACACACAGTACTCGAAGGATTTATAACAGAGTAGCAATCACACACTTATTACATCGATAGTCTCCAAAGAGAACTTATTACAATAAATATGGCTTAAGGCCATCTAAAACGATAACAGCGGAAGACTTGGAAGATAAAGTGAGTCCATCAACTCCAACGGCATAGCTGAGTGCATGAGAACGGCCTAGCGAACCTTACTCCTTGTCTGAAAAGTCTGCAACATGATACGTTGCAGCCTGAAAACGGGTCAGCACATGGAATATGCTGGCAATATAACACAGTAGAGCAAATTAACAGATAAATGCTATCACTGTATGCACATATGGCTGGTGGAGGCTCTATGGTTATATGATTTTTGCGTAAAGCCAATTTTTCCCTACAACGAAGGAATAAATTTTATTTAACTATCATGGTGGTTGAAACATTGAGAATGGTACCCCCATCTCAATCCCAATTAAAGTAATCATTAACAACCCAACAAATTGATTTAGAGTGATGAGATCAAATCAATAATTCAAGTACCAGATACTCAAGATGTCCATAACCGGGGACACGGCTAACCATGATTAGTTTATACACTCTGCAGAGGTTTGCGCACTTTTCCCCACAAGACTCGATCGCCTCTGTTGGATTTCTCGAACTACATGGTGTTTGAGAAACGGATGACCGAGACACAGTCTTTCAGAAGCATTAACTCTTTACTCTGGGTGGACAGTTACACCTACTTCCCTCTACATCTGCTAGCCCACCACTGAAAGAGGTCACACAACATACTCGACTATGCCAGAGCCCATAATGGCTTGTGGCTGCACACGGAAGTTTCTAGCATGAATAATCTTATGATCCCTTTGAGCCTGGGTGGCGGACCGTAGGATGATCGCACGGTATAACCCCGGGATATCCTAGGACAACACTGGATTCCCCAGGTGCCCAAAACAAACAATCCACCCAGATGTGTATTAAAGTTGCCACCTTAAGTTGAACCAGTAATTAGCAATCTCACATCTGTCATGGATACACTCAAACCCAATCCACGTCTACGAGCATAGCATGACAATATAAGCATAACGTAGAAGTAAGTCCCAGGGTTTGATAATAAAATAGGGCAATAGGTTCTACCTCATTTACTACTTCCCAAACCCACAAGTTAAACACATCCTAATCATGCAATGTTTGAGGATTGTAACTAATGCATAAAACTGGGTATGGAAGAGTATGATCAATGTGTTACTTGCCTTGCTGACGATCCACAAAACCTAGAGACTCGTAGTAGCACGCTTCGCACTCCGGGAATTCTGTCGCAAACAAACAATAGCATACATGAGCAATCAAGCAAAGATGCACGGGCAGAACTCAAATAAGAAGATCTAACCAGAAAGTTCAACTGAAGAACTCTAGTTTGCAAAAAGAATCAAATCAAACGAAGCAACGAAACTCAAACTGCGAAAGAAACAAGATCCGATTACTAATCTGGACTAAAGTCAAATTTTACAGTACCAAAATTTGTTCAAGTTGGTTAGACAGAAAGAGGACTTTGAGACGAAGATCTAGGCGCTTGAATCGCCTGATTCCAATAACGAGCGAAGAGATAAACTAAAACGAAAATCGGGTCAGAAATCACGATCGAAAATAATCGCGGAAAACCCTGGAAAAAGAAAAACTGACGAACAGGCTAACGAACGAACGTTCGCTGTCTGTGAAAAATGGATGAACGACATTCGTTAAAATGAACGTACGGATGGATGTCCGCTACTTAACTAAACCACAGAAAACCGGAATAAAACCGATCTAAAAAAACCGAGAAAACCTAAAAAAACGACCGGTCAACGGCGGCGGCGGTGCAAAGTGGCAGCGGCGGCGGTGCGGTTCTTGAGGCGCGGCGGGGCTAGGGTTTGGGGGCGGCTCGGGCCTCCGCTTATAAAGGCTGGGCGGGCAAAGTCCTAGTCGGGCACGGCCCGGCTAGGTCGGTTGACTTTTTTTTATAATTCTGCGCAGAAAAACAGATAAAAGAAATACTAAACGGACTCCAAAAATCCTGAAATAGAATTCCCCGTCCTCTAAAAATATGCCGGACAAGGTGAACATTTATTTGGGCCTATAATGCAATTTTGAAAAACGCGTATTTTTCCTAATTCGAATAAAATAGCAATAAAATCCCAATAAAATCCTTTATTTGATTTTAACATTTTTCCTCCAATATTTCACTTCATGTTGGAAAAGTCATATTATCTCCTCTCATATATTTTAATTCGAAATATTTTCGGAGAGAAAAATCATTAAAACCAAAATGATCCTTGTTTCAATATTTGATAAAATTCAAATATGAAAATCGGGAAATCCCCAACTCTCTCCGCGGGTCCTTGAGTTGCTTAGGATTTCGAGGATCGTGAAACGAAAAAAATGCAATAAATATGATATGCATGAATGACCTATGTATAACATTCCAAATTGAAAACTTGGGATGTTACATAGTAGGCCCCCCTCCCTCGTGTCGGCACGAAGGGATTTCTAAGCTATGAATGCATGCCCCCCCAACCGAGGTTCACCTAGCAAAGTGTGAAGTAGCTAGCAGCCCCCCTCCCTCGTGTCGGCACGAAGGGAATCCTAGCTAAGCTATGAATGCATGCCCTCCCCCCCAACCGAGGTTCACCCTAGCAAAGTGCGAAGTAGCTAGTAGCCACCCCTCCCTCGTGTCGGCACGAAGGGAATCCTAAGCTATGAATGCACATGCCCCCAACCGAGGCTCACCTAGCAAAGTGCGAAGTAGCTAGCAGCCCCCCTCATGACGGCACGAAGGGAATCCTAAGCTATGAGCATGCCCCCTCCCCCCCAACCGAGGTTCACCTAGAAAAGTGCGAAGTAGCTAGCAGCCCCCCACCCCCTAGTGTCGCCACGAAGGGAATCCTAATTAAGCTATGAAAGCATGCCCCCCAACCGAGGTTCACCTAGCAAAGTGCGATGTAGCAACCCCCCCCCCCCACACACACACTTTCAGTCGGCGGGCCAGAGAGGCATATATCTCCCCAAGACGGATCATAAAACGGACCAAGAATAATCCACCTTGGTCGTACAACCTCTCTCTTGTTGTTGGTCAAAGTGATGGCCGTCCATGCGACCCCGGAGATGGGCTAGCTCGCCAATAATCATGCAAGTAGCTAGTCCCCGAAGACAACCACTGCATGCGTGTGGCCCAAACATATGTATGGAGAGGTGTGTTTTTGAGTAACAATGAACAACTTTGATGTGGCACCGTGATTTTGAACTAGAAATCCCCATACTGAGTGAGGGTTAGGTTGATGATGCATATGTATGTTGCACCACACTTCAAGCCAACGACGGGGATTCATATATGCATGCATGTGTGCATAGTATATGCGCTCAAACTTAATTAGGTTTGAATCTCACCATGACCTATACTACGATAACACGAACCAAATGAAGAATCCGCCATGGTAACCTATCTTGTTGTTGGTCAAGGTGATCATGGATGTCCACGCGAGCCCACGAATATATAGGCTTGTCGCCGATAACCACGCGAGGGAGTGTATCATTCGAAGGCAACCACTACATGCATATGTATGGAGGTGATGCGTGCATGCATGTTTGAATACACAGCATTGATCTGGCGCGTGTGTCAAAAATCATACACTAGCTCCCCACACAGAGCGAGATCGGTTCATGATGGTGTCATTGTACTAGCCACTTCGACTCGATGGGAGGGATTCATGCGTACACATGCATGTGTGTGTGCTCAAAGTGTATCATGCATGTCATCCCATAGAAAAAATAATAATCCCCTCCTAAGTCAAATTAACCTCTCTTGTTGTCAGGCAAAAAGAAGTGATGGACCAAGCGGGCCCATAGATGGAAAGCATCGATATCACTGATAACCGCTTAAGTGGGTGCGAGAGGACAACCACCACCGCTTTGCATGTGGGCCAAACATATATATGTTGAATACCCAAAATGCACAACTTTGATGTGCCACATGCCTCAAAAACCGTAAACCATGCACCCACACAGAGCGAGGTTCATATCAAGCGTACTACATATGATGGCCCCCTTCCCCCCTCTTCACCGCATACTATATGCTCCTGCCGTAATATATGTACAACCCAAAAGAATCCTCATCGATGGTGAAATTAATTAACCTCTCCTGATGTAGGTCAAAGTGATGCATGCATGCATGCATCGACGATGGCCTCGTGGGCCCACAGATGGAAGCGTCACACGTGAGTGTCCTAGCTAGGATATATATGCATGTGGCCCTGAAAGGTGTTGTGTGATGTTTGAATAACCAATTTCACAATTTTGATGTGGCACGTGCCTCGGTAACCAAAAAGTCCCGACACTGAGTGAGGTGTACTTGTTCACGGACGCATACGTATAGTATATATGCTAGTCCCCTCCCACCTCTTCAACGCGTACTATATACCACCATAACACAAACAAAAAGATTCTACCTTGCTGGTCAAATTAACCTCACTGCCGTCTGTTCGTCAAAGTGATGGACGACGACCTCGCGGGCCCACAGAAAGCGTCACACACTAGTATCGAGTGTCGTGTAGGACAACCATCGACTGCATGTGGCCAAAACATTTATGTATGAAAGGGTTGTGTAATGTTTTAAATAATGATTTCACGACTCTGATGTGGCACCAGCCTGCCAAACAAAACGGCCAACCCACACGGTGGCTCACAACTCGTAGTGTACTGCGAGCCACCCGCCACCCCTAGACGCACACACCCACACACACACTGCGAATCCACCGCAACTACGATACATGTTACCAAAGGAGGGACGTTTTAATTTCAAAAAAATCACAGAGATCATTAAGACGTTTTAGTACATTGATTGATTGATTTTCTATGGGTATAATGTGCAAAAATCAAATTTGAGCTACATGCACACGTGACAGTGCACCTAAATGGATTGCAAAAACACGTGTCTCACTTGGTGCATGTTTACTCCCCGTGCAACAAATTTCAAACATTGAGAATCTTGATTTTTAAATTCTAGTACATCCAAAACTTATTTGAAGTTCATGAAACTTATCGTGTTGTCATATGGACACCAATACAAAGTGGCATTGTACTTTTTTTGTCAAATTTGAGACCAGTTTTGATGTAATCTTTATCTAATTACAGACGGGAGATTATTAATAATTGGGAACCAATATCCCAAACGGATTATTTATTCGAACCGTGAGCGTTAGACCAACAATGGATACGTGCCATGATTCGGTTAAGCAATAAAGCGGCAGCATTAATCATCCAAATAGAAAAACAATATACGTGTCGCCGCGCGACCCGTGTGGCGTGCGAGCAGGCGTGAGTTGACGGGACGCATGCGAGCAGTCCGCCGCGTAGGCAGACGGGGAGGCGTACGTGTAGGTGTGTGAATTGACGGAGGCGCGCTCGCTGCATAGTGTCATCGGGAGGCGTGCGAGTAGTTGTGTGAAACTTTGGTAGGCATGCCAGCTGTCCGGTGCGCAGGCTCACCGGGAGGCGAGACATCGGTTTGACCGCCGCCCGCCTCTCTCCCACAACTCCCACTACTCCATATTAATGGTGCGCCCGAGCGGCCGCACCCCCCATCCTCGCCACGCACACACAATCCTCTCTCTCCGTTTGCATCCTCGACGCCGCTCTCAGTCCTCAAAGCCGTCAGTGTATGAGGATGCCGCCGAAGTGCCCCATCGGAGGGAGTGGCGATGCCGGGGCTGCTAAAGCACCGGAGCATGGCGTGGAGATGGAGACAGAGGTTTCCGTCACCGCCGGCGAGTTATCGCTGCACCCTGACGTCGTCGAGCTTCCACAGCCGGAGGCGGAGTTCCACACCGACTCCGACGACCACTCCGGCGACGACTCCAACGACCACTCCGGCGACGACTTCGACGACCACTCCTGCGATGACTCCAACGACGACGGACAGCTGGTTAGTCATCTATACCCATTTATGTGTCAAATAGATCATAGGGTTTCTATGGTTACTCCCGCCTCCCCCTTTTTGGAATAGAAATCCTGTGGTTATGTTGTCCCAATCCATGAAATCTGAGTAAGTTTCGTTAGATCCCTGTAGTCTATTGATTGTTTGAATGGTACATGTGATAAGTGATTAGTTGTTTCATCTGTGCAAATGATTTCTGCTAGTAATCCGACTAGGGTTAGTGTTCGTGCTAATAATTCCTAGCCAGGACTTGACAATTGATTTTGAATGACCTACATATGTTTGTGCCATTATTTTCTTCAAGATTGGTCTGTACATAAACGACTGTGCTTAAAAATCGAACCATAATCTCTGAATATGTACAAATAAATAGCCATACATTCCTAATCCTACTTCACGGCATGTAATCAGTGATTTGATGCCAAATTTGTTTTACTATATGTATAGGTGCTGTCTGACGATGTGGACAGCGAGGATGAAGATGCCCAGAGGAGGCACAAGAGGCGAATCCTGAGGGAGCTTTATGCGGGAATGCATAACAGGCGTATTAGGACCTGGAACGACGGCTATGGATGCTCATTTTGCAACCACAAGATTCATGACGCGTATCTAAGTGTTCTTGCGCATGCAAGAGAACGGGTCGTTGGCTCGTTCAAGCAGAAGTATTCTCGCAGGATGGCGCACGACGCGTACGCCGAGTACCTGGAGAAGCTTCAGGATCGTGCCGGCCGCATGTGAGATGAGATGTGGGATGGATCGAACTATGTACGCTTGAGTATGCTTAATGACGGCTGAACTATGTACTTATGGTTGAACTATGCTTATGTACATGTACGCTTATTATCTATGTCTCAGTATGTTAAATATTTTGCCAAATTTTGGTAAAAATTACTACGGGGGACCAATAAACTAGGACGGAGGTAGTATGTCAATCACACACGGTTCCCAAAATTGGAACCGTGTGCAATGACTATCATTTTGCCTGCCGCGTCAATCACACATGGTTCGCTCTAGCAAACCGTCGCCCCCAAAATTCTTTGTGCGACAGAAAACCCTCACCACCCAATTCAAAAAAGAAAAAAGAAAACCCTCACCATCCCCACGTCACAAAAACCCTCACCCCGCCCACCACCCCCTCGGCCCCTCCGGTATGTTCCCCATTCACACCTGCACAAGCTCCTCCGCGTCTATGCCATGGCACCGCCTATCGCGGCGGTAAACACTTAGCTCGACGCTTGCCGCCGCCGCCAGGCTGCCGGCAAAGCCCACCGCATTTCGCCACTTCCGCTTGCCGCCACCTATCGCCATCGACTTTCTCGACGCTGCTCGCGGTCGACCCAGCTCCGCTCGGTTGGGGAATCTGCCGTACTGAGGGTTCTTTCTCATGGACGACAAGGTAACTAATTTAACACGATATTATCTCATCTCTTATCCCAGTTCATCTGCCTCCTTTAATCACCCGGTGGAAATCGCTATCGGTGTCAAAACCGGCGGACCTCGGGTAGGGGGTCCCGAACTGTGCATCTAAGGTCGATGGAAACAGGAGACAGGGGACACAATGTTTACCCAGGTTCGGGCCCTCTCTATGGAGGTAATACCCTACTTCCCGCTTGATTGATCTTGATGAATATGAGTGTTACAAGAGTTGATCTACCACGAGATCATAATGGCTAAAACCCTAGAAGTCTAGCCTGTATGACTATGATTATGATTGTCTATCTTCTACGGACTAAGCCCTCCGGTTTATATAGATATCGGAGGGGACTAGGGTTGTACAAAGTCGGTTACAGAGAAAGGAATCTTCATATTTGGACGCCAAGCTTGCGTTCCACGCCAAGGAGAGTCCCATCCGGACACAGGAGAAAGTCTTCGGTCTTCATATGTTCACATCCCATCAGTCTGGCCCATGGCTAACAGGCCGGACGCTCGAGGACCCCTTAGTCCAGGACTCCCTCAGTAGCCCCTGAACTAGGCTTCAATGACGAGGTGTCTCGCGCGCAGATTGTCTTCGGCATTGCAAGGCGGGTTCCCCTTTCTGAATACATGATACGTCTCCGTCGTATCTATAATTTTTGATTGTTCCATGCCAATATTATACAACTTCCATATACTTTTTGGCAACTTTCTATACTATTTTTGGGACTAACATATTGATCCAGTGCCTAGTGCCAGTTCCTGTTTGTAGCGTGTTTTATGTTTCGCAGAAACCCCATATCAAATGGAATCCAAACGGGATAAAAATGGACGGAGAATATTTTTGGAATATTTGGAGAATATGGGAAGAAGAATCAACGCAATACGGTGCCCGAGGGGGGCACGAGGCAGGGGGCACGCCTGCCCCCCTCGTGGGCCCCTCCTAAGGCGGTTGCTGCTATTCTTTTGCCGCAAGAAAGCTAATTTTCGGGAAAAAAAATCTCGGCGAAGGTTTCAGTCCAATCGGAGTTACGGATCTCCATATATATACAAAACGGTGAAAGGGCAGAATAGGAGAACGCAGAAACAGAGAGAGACAGAGAGACAGCTCCAATCTCGGAGGGGCTCTCGCCCCTCCCATGCCATGGAGGCCAAGGACCATAGGGCAAACCCTTCTCCCATCTAGGGAGGAGGTCAAGGAAGAAGAAGAAGAAGGGCCCCCCCTCTCCCCTTCTCTCCCGGTGGCGTCGGAACGCTGCCGTGGCCACCATCATCATCACCGCGATCTTCACCAACACCTCCGCCATCTTCACCAACATCTCCATCACCTTCCCCCCTCTATCTACAGCGGTCCACTCTCCCGCAACCCGCTGTACCCTCTACTTGAACATGGTGCTTTATGCTTCATATTATTATCCAATGATGTGTTGCCATCCTATGATGTCTGAGTAGATTTTCATTGTCCTGTCGGTGGTTGATGAATTGCTATGGTTGATTTAATTTGCTTGTGGTTATGTTGCTGTCCTTTGGTGCCCATCATATGAGTGCGCGCGTGGATCACACCATAGGGTTAGTTGTATGTTGATAGGACTATGTATTGGAGGGCAAGAGTGACAGAAGCTTCAACCTAGCATAGGAATTGATGCATACGGGATTGAAGGGGGACCAATATAACTTAATGCTATGGTTGGGTTTTACCTTAATGAACGTTAGTAGTTGCGGATACTTGCTAATAGTTCCAATCATGAGTGCATAGAATTCCAAGTCAGGGATGACATGCTAGCAGTGGCCTCTCCCACATAATACTTGCTATCGGTCTAGTAAAGTAGTCAATTGCTTAGGGACAATTTCGCAACTTCTACCACCACTTTTCCACACTCACTTCATTTACTTTATTGTGTCTTTATCTAAACAGCCCCTACTTTTTATTTACGCGCTCTTTATTATCTTGCAAACCTGTCCCACAACACCTACAAAGTACTTCTAGTTTCATACTTGTTTTAGGTAAAGCGAACGTTAAGCGTGCGTAGAGTTGTATCGGTGATCGATAGAACTTGAGGGAATATTTGTTCTACCTTTAGCTCCTCGTTGGGTTCGACACTCTTACTTATCGAAAGAGGCTACAATTGATCCCCTATACTTGTGGGTTATCAAGTCCTTTTTCTAGCGCCGTTGCCGGGGAGTCATAGCGTGGGGTGAATATTCTCGTGTGTGCTTGTTTGCTTTATCACTAAGTAATTTTTATTTGCTATTCTTAGTTGTTCTTTATCTTTAGTTATGGATATGGAACACGAAATACCAGAAAAATTAGGTGTACTTGCTACTCATGGAGATGAGTGTAAGGGCATATTTATCCCTAAGATGTTTTGGTGATTGATGACAATGCTTTTGCGGATTAATCGTGTGCGTTGAGTGTTTTTCAGAAATTCATTCTTTTGGGCACGAGATGATATCCTCCCCTCGGAGCTTAAAGCGAAGACGGTGTAGTCCTTTCGGATTAGTTTGGTGGACTAGTTTCATAGGGATCACCGTACTATCAAGAGGGGGTCCGTTTTGGAAAGGCTAGGGCGGAATCATCACGTACACTTCCTTTGCCCCTCCCTCCGAGCCTTTCCGTTTCGATGATGGGCTTGGTTCTCCTTTCTTTGTGCCCTCTCTGGTCCCAGCGGTAGTACCGCGGGCCAGAGCGGTAGTACCGCTTGGGTGGTACAAGCGGTAGTACCGCTCCAGAGCGGTAGTACCGCCCAGAGCAGTAGTACCGCTAGTAGCTCCGTGTGTGTGCTATCTCTGGTCCCAGCGGTAGTACCGCGGGACGGAGCGGTAGTACCGCTTGGGTGCCACAAGCGGTAGTACCGCTCTGGGCGCGGTAGTACCGCTCCAGAGCAGTAGTACCGCTGGTGGCCCCAAGCCGTAGTACTCTGGTCTCGTGCTAGTACCGCCTCGATTCGAGGGCTCCTTTTTCATGTCGGGTTTTACGGTACTGGCCGCGGTTGTGGGGGGCCGTAGTACCGCTCCTGTGCGGTAGTACCGCCCTCCCTCCGTGGTAGTACCGCTGTGGACCAAGCGGTAGTACCGCGCTTTTGGGCGGTAGTACCGCTTATTGTTGCAAGCGGTAGTACCGCTGGCACAGCGGTACTACCGCTCTCTTCGGGGCAGAGGGGGGGGGGTAACGGTTGGTTTGTTCCCCCCACTATATAAAGGGGTCTTCTTCCCCAAAGTTGACTTACCTCTTCCCCCAAAAGCTCCATTGTTGCTCCAAGCTCCATTTTCGCCCGATCTCTCTCCCTAGCCAATCAAACTTGTTGATTTGCTCGGGATTGGTTGAGAAGGCCACGGTCTACACTTCCACCAAGAGAAATTTGATTCCCCCCACTTATCCCTAGCGGATCTTGTTACTCTTGGGTGTTTGAGCACCCTAGACGGTTGAGGTCACCGCGAAGCCATAGTCCATTGTGGTGAAGCTTTGTGGTGTCGTTGGGAGCCTCCAATTAAGTTGTGGAGATTGCCCCAACCTTGTTTGTAAAGGTTCGGTCGCCGCCTTCAAGGGCACCAATAGTGGAATCACGACATCTCGCATTGTGTGAGGGCGTGAGGAGAATACGGTGGCCCTTGTGGCTTCTTGGGGAGCATTGTGCCTCCACACCGCTCCAATGGAGACGTACTTCCCCTCAAAAGGAAGGAACTTCGGTAACACATCCTCGTCTCCACCGGCTCCACTCTTGGTTATCTTGTTCCTTTACCTTCGCTAGTTTACTTGTGTTATATCCCTTACTTGCTTGCGTGCTTGTTGTCGTTGCATCATATAGGTTGCTCACTTAGTTGCATATCTAGACAACCTATTTTGATGAAAAGTTTAATTTGGTAAAGAAAAGCTAAAAAATTGTTAGTTGCCTATTCACCCCCCTCTAGTCAACTATATCGATCCTTTCAATTGGTATCAGAGCCTCATCTCTTTATTAAGGACTTTACCGTCCAAAGAGTATGGTTGACGTCGTAGACGGTGCGGAGGAGCACTCCGGTGAAAATCCTGTCTCGTCTACGGGAGATGGGGGAACCGCGGTCTCTCGTGAGGAATTCAATGTGGCGTTGGACACATTGAAAACCTCCATGACGACCAAGGTCGAAAGCATGTTGAATAAATTCTTAGAAGGGCTTAAACTTACAACCGCACCGTTGAAAGTGGGTGATCCCGCTAACAAGGTGACGGATGCTACCTCCGACAAGGGGGAAGCTTCGAGCGAGAAGGCTCCTTGTTCTAGTGATAAAAATGGGACCGGCATCTTCGCCCATGTGGAACCTCCACCCGTCTATGGTGGACCGCTTCCTTCCACTCATTTGAATCATGCCGGCCCGGCCCCTAAGATTGAGAAGAATGTAGATTTTGATTCTTGGATCTATCGTTGTAAGCGTCATTTAAATCATGTGAACACTAACCTTTGGAGAATCATTGAAGAAGGCTTTTATCCGCATGACCGAAGCAACTTCACTCCTAGAGAAGTTGTGGATCATCAATTCAATGAGAATGCTCTCTTCATCATCCAAGAAGCAATCCCGCCCGAAGATCTTCCTCATCTTCGGCCTTACACCGTGGCCAAAGATGCCTGGCTCCAAGTTGTTTCCCTCTATCGGGGAAGCGCAAGCATTCAACGCTCCAACTATGAAGTGGTGCAAGATGAAGCCGACGAGTTTGCAATGAAAGAAGATGAAGAACCTCGTGAGCTTTTTCGGAGAGTGACCAAACTCGCGGTCTCTCTCCGAGATCATGGAAGTAAGGACACGGATGACAATTGGATCAAGCGCAAATTCCTCAAGGCAATGATGCCCTACCACAAAGCCATGTCCTCTCTAATTCGTCAAAGGCCGGACTTCCACACTTTGTCATCAAGTGAAGTGTTGGATGAGTTTGTTGCTATGAGCATCTTGGACAAGACCGCCGACAATGCGGTTCTTCGCTCTCAAAGAGTAAAGAAGCCCAACCTAGCTCTAAAGGCCAAGGCTAGTATGGAGGAAGAGGATGAAGAGGAAGAAGAGGAGGGCAACCTCGAAGATACGAAGTATGCCTATCATGAACACATGGCTCTTGCTTCAAGGCAATTTTGGAGCAAGAAGAACACGAGGCCAAACTTCAACAAAAGCAACTCAAGTGGCGCAAAGGGCAAGCAACGGATGAGGACTTGCTTCAATTGTGGCAATGTGAGCCACTTTGTTGCGGAGTGCCCTTATGAGAAGAGGGAAGACAATGGTGGCAAGCTCATTAGAAAAGACAAGGCCAAGTCGTTCCCCAACAAGAGCAACTTCACCAAGAGGACTCCCTTCAAGGCGTTGGTGGTTCAAGAAGAGTACAATGAGGATGATGATGATGATGAAGATAGTGAGTCGGTTGCCATGGCCTCCGTTGCCGTTGCGAAGACTCCACGGGTGTCTCTCTTCGACTCACCCAATGAGAACATCACCGCCAAGTGCCTCATGGCTAAAGCCACCAATAAGGTAACCTCCAACATCAAAACTACCATCATTAATCATCCTTCTTCGACGGATAGCATTGATGAACATGAGGGAACAAATGTGGAGGAAAATGAGTTTGAGATCTTTATGAGTAAACTCAAGGGTAAATCCAAGAAGCACTTCGTTGCTCTCTTGGAACAACTTGGTGAAGCCAATGACATGATCGAGGCTCACGAAGATACCATCTCTAAGATGGAGGGGCATAGTCGTGACTATGCCGATGAGATTTCGGATCTTTCCAATGCTCTTGACGAAGAGCATGGTCTTCGTTTGGCTCTTGAGGAGTCATACAACGATGATCATGCTAAGTTAAAGAAGGATCTTGATCATGATCTTGTTGTGTCTCGTGTGCTAAACTCCGAGAAGGCAAAACTTGGGGTTGATCTTGCTAGACTCAAAGAGGAGTTTGGCATTCTCGACAAGGCTCACAAAGTCTTGAAGGGTGTTCATGCTAGCCTCAAGGAGTCTCATGATCAACTCCAAGTGAAGCTAACAAAGGAGAAAGCCACCTTTCCTCATATGGTGTTAATTGGTAATGCAAATGCTACTAACCCGTGTTGTGAGCATGTGCATCTTGTTGAGGAGAATGCTAAGCTAAAGGAGCAACTTGAGAAAGGCCTTATGTCATGCATACAAGGTGAGAAGAACCTCAACGACCTCTTGAGCAATCAAAAGGAAGTTGTGGCCAAGGAGGGGATTGGGTTCGCACCCAATCCCAAGAACAAGAAGAAGAATGACAAGACCAAGCGACCTCCTCCTCTCAAGCAAACTTTTGTGAAGGAGGGAGAGGGTGCTTCCAAGGAGAAGAAGAACAATGCGAAGGTTGGAGGTGTCAAGAAGAGCAATGCCACTCCTTCCAACAAAGCCGGCGACTTTAATCCTTCTTATGTGTTATGCCGTGCTAGTGATGGGCATGTTTATGCCAAATTCGTTGGTTCTCCTCATGAGTACATTGAATGGTCTATTTGGGTTCCTAAGACCCTTGTTGCTAACATCAAAGGACCCATTACAAAATGGGTACCTAAAACCAAGCATTGATCTCTTGTAGGTGTTTGCTTCCGGTGGGGGATCATGGTTGCTCGATAGTGGAGGTACAAATCATATGACCGGAAGCAAGGACTTGGTGGTGGACGTGCACAAGAATCCATCTATGCCCACCAATGTCGAGTGGGGTGATGCCTCGTCTTCTAAGGTACTGGGACTCGGCAAAGTTGCCATTTCTCATGATCTCACGATCGAGAAGGTCATGCTAGTTGAGTCCCTTGCATACAATTTACTTTCTGTTCGTCAACTTGCTATCATGGGCTTTGCCACCTTCTTTGATATTGATACCGTGGCCCTCTTGTGGAGCAAGACTCTTAAAGTAGCCTTTGTTGGGCATGTCGAGAACGGTCTCTATGTGATTAACTTTTCGGAGCAACCCACTAAGACCGCGACATGCCTAATGGCTAAAGTTGACGTGGGGTGGCTGTGGCATCGCCGTTTAGCCCATGTCAATATGAGATCTTTGCAAAGTCTTCTCAAGGGGGACCATGTCCGTGGACTAACGAACGTTAGTTTTGCCAAAGATCGTGCTTGCAGTGCTTGTATCGAAGGAAAGCTTCATGAGAAGGCTCACCCTCCCACGACTCTTATTTACTCGAAGAGGCCGTTGGAGCTCCTTCATTTGGATCTCTTTGGGCCTCCATCCTTTGATAGTCTTGGGGGTAGAAAGTACTGCTTGGTAATTGTGGATGATTATTCTAGATACACGTGGGTGTATTTCTTCAAGAGGAAGAGTGAGACCCAACAAACAGTCATTGACTTTGCAAATGAAGCCCAACATCAACACAATACAAAGATCTTGACAATAAGAAGTGACAACGGCACCGAGTTCAAGAACTACACCTTGGATGAGTTTCTCAGTGATGAGGGGATCAAGCATCAATATTCCGCACCTTACACCCCTCAACAAAATGGTGTTGCGGAGAGGAAGAATCGGACGTTGATGGATGCGGCAAGGACCATGATGGCGGAGTTCAGGTCTCCATACAACTTTTGGGCCGAAGCCATCAACACCACATGTCATGCTTCAAATCGGCTCTATCTTCGCAAAGGCTTGAACAAGACTCCATATGAGATCCTCACCGGTAACAAGCCCAACCTCAAGTACTTTCGGGTGTTCGGGTGTAAGTGTTTCATTCTCAAGAAAGGTGTTCGTTTGTCTAAATTTGAGACTAGAGCTCATGAGGGCATATTTGTTGGTTATGCTACAAACTCCCATGCTTACCGTGTTCTCAATAAGTCCACGGGACTTATTGAGGAGACGTGTAACGTGGAGTTTGATGAAAATAACGGCTCCCAAGTGGAGCAAAGTGGTACTTGTGATGTAGGTGATGAAATTCCTCCCCAAGCCATAAGAAGAATGGGTATTGGTTATATCCTACCCATTGAGGAACCCCTTGTGGCCGAAGGAGAAGGACAATGCTCCACTCAAGTGGAGCCATCACCAACCCAAGACCCACACGCTTCCGAAGAACAAAGTGAAGGCCCTCAACCTCATGAACAAGATCAAGGGCAAGATCAACCTCAAGATGGTGGTGATCCACCAAATGATGCCCAAGGTCAAGTTCTTCCCCTCGAGCTAGTTCAAGATCAAGAACAAGCTCAAGATGATGCTCAAGATGATCAAGTTACCCCTCCTCACTTCACTTCCGAGGAGGAATTGGAGCGTCGTGCCGCTAAGATCGCTTCCAAGCTCACCACCAAAGGTCATCTCATGGAGAATGTGGTTGGAAGCCTAAGAAAGGGGGTAAGCACTCGTAGACAATTAGCAAACTATTGTGAACATCATGCGTTTGTTTCTTGTGTCGAACCCCAAAAGGTTTATGAAGCGCTTGAGGACCCGGATTGGCTCAACGCCATGCATGAAGAACTCAACAACTTCGAACATAACCAAGTGTGGAAGTTAGTGCCAAGGCCAACCGGGAATCATAATGTCATTGGAACCAAGTGGATATTCAAGAACAAGCAAGACGCTCATGGAATCATTGTTCGCAACAAGGCTCGTCTGGTGGCACAAGGCTACTCCCAAGTCGAGGGTATCGACTACGGTGAAACCTTTACCCCGTTGCTCGCCTTGAATCTATTCGTTTGTTGATTGCTTATGCTTCTCATCATAATTTCACTTTGCAACAAATGGATGTGAAGAGTGCCTTTCTTAATGGTCCCATAAATGAGTTGGTATATGTCAAACAACCCCCCGGGTTCGAAGATCCCTATTTCCCCGATCATGTGTATCAACTCCACAAGGCACTCTATGGCCTTAAACAAGCCCCACGTGTGTGGTATGAGCATCTTACGGAGTTGTTACAAGATCGTGGATTCGAAATCGGGAAAATCGACCCTACTCTTTTTATTAAGAAGGTCAAAGGGGAGTTGTTTGTGTGCCAACTATATGTTGATGATATTATTTTTGGTTCCCCTAACAAAGCTTTCAATGAAGAATTTGCCGCTCTCATGACCTCAAAGTTCAAGATGTCTATGATGGGAGAGTTGAAGTTCTTTCTCGGATTCGAAATCAAACAAAGAAGAGAAGGAACCTTCATCAACCAAGCCAAATACACTCAAGACATGCTAAAGAGATTCAAGCTAAGTGATGTCAAGCCGGCTTCCACTCCAATGCCCACCAAGTGCCAACTTGACATTGATCCCAATGGTAAAGCGGTGGATCAAAAGGTATATCGCTCTATGATTGGATCCTTGCTTTGCCTTTGTGCATCTAGACCGGATATCATGTTGAGTGTGGGAATATGTGCACGGTTTCAAGCCGCACCTAAGGAAAGCCACTTTGTGGCGGTCAAGCGAATCTTTCGATATTTGGCTCATACCCCAAACTTTGGCCTATGGTACCCAAGAGGAGCAAACTTCAAGCTTGTAGGTTTTTCAGACTCCGATTGGGCGGGAGACAAAGTGGATAGGAAGTCCACTTCCGGAGGGTGCCAATTTCTTGGTTTCTCTTTGGTAAGTTGGTCTTCCAAAAAGCAAAGTTGTGTGTCTCTCTCGTCCACCGAAGCGGAGTATGTGGCGGCCGGAAGTTGTTGTGCACAACTTTTATGGATGAGGCAAACTTTAAAGGATTACGGTGTCATTTGTGACAAAGTGCCTCTTTGGTGTGACAATGAAAGTGCTATCAAGATTTCTCTCAACCCGGTGCAACACTTCAAGACAAAGCATATTGAGATTCGGTATCACTTCATCCGGGATCATATTAGGCGAGGGGAGATCGAGCTCAACTATGTCAACACTCATGATAACCTTGCAGATATTTTCACGAAGCCATTGGATGAAGCAAGATTTCGCGAGTTAAGGCATGAGCTAAATATCATTGATTCGAGCAATGTGGTTTGAATCTTTGCACACCCCTCACATTCATTGTGCTTTCTTGTCTAGGTGTAGGCATGGACGTAGGGGGAGTGTTGTTCTCTCAATGAACTTTCCCTCCCCCCATAATGCATAAACTGATCTCACTCTTTCACATTAGCCATTTTTGATGGTACTTGTGCTTCATAGACGAGCTTTGGTCATGGACCCAAGGATAATTCTTCGCGATGCCATACCAAGTGACTCAAACATAGGTGGCCTCGGCCACCGCCCTCTCGTATAGAGGTGTGTGATTCTTGTTCTCTTGCTAGTGCTCTTGTTGGTCTTCTTGCCGTTGTTTCCCGTCTTTCGTTTTGCACCATGTGTGTTTAGTCTGGTTTGTGTTGCGCTGGGCGGTACTACCGTTGTGAAGGAGCGGTACTACCGCTTGAGCGGTACTACCGCTCAACAGAGCGGTACTACCGCTTATACGGCTAAGCGGTACTACCGCCCCTCTCCACGGTACTACCGCTGAGGGGCGGGGCCAGGGGGTTAAGTCGTGGGCAGGGGTGGTTTCCTCCACCCCATACCCATTTGCTTCGTCCCCTGGTTCCTCTTCCTCTCTCCAGCGCCATCTCGCCGCGGGAAGGCTCCGGCGGCCCTCCGTCTCCGGACCATTCCTCTCCATTTCCTTCGGTGGAGTCGATCCCCACCTCGTCCTCTTGCCATGGATGCCGGTATTGCCCCCGTTCCTCTTCTTTTCGTGCCTAGTTTTCAGATCTTGCGTTTTAGGGGCAATAGTAGTTGCATCTCTAGATTTTTGGCCAAATCTAGGCTTGAGTAGGTTGGAGAAGGCAACTAGACTCTTTGGATTGATGTTTGGTAGGTTTATTTTTGAATTTGGCATCCCCGGTAGTGCCGAATCTGACCACGGCAGTAGGGATCCGCCGTGCCCCGTCTCGAGCAGTACTACCGCCCATATGGCACGGTACTACCGCTGGAGCGATACTACCGCTCCACGGAGCGGTACTACCGCTTATGTGGATAAGCGGTACTACCGCTGAGCAGGCACGGTACTACCGCTGGATGCCCAGTTCCATTGTTTCCTACCACATGTTGATCCATCTTTGTTGTGTTTATTTGGTTTTGACCGTTTCTACTGGTTGTTTCTTGTGTCCGTGTGTTTGGTTCCAGGTGATGAACATCCTGAGCAGCAAGTCCGTCGTGTCAACCCCGGGCGTTCAACGTCGAAGCGGTACCGCTCATCCGAGACTGCAGGTGGTTCTTCCAGTGCTCCACAGCCGGCAGGGGGTGCTTCCTCAAGTGCTAATCCTCCTCGCACGAAGAAGATTGCCAGCCGACCAAAGCCAAGTGGCAGGAAAGTGACTGAGATGTCTAGCAGGGAATTCTGGGACAAGCGTCGGCGCAACCCCTATGAGGAAGAACAAGAACCCAATCTTGTCAACCGCCCATTCTGGAACCGGTTTCAGTATTCCACATACTTTGATGTGATCAAAGCTAAGAAGAATCTCTTTGTCAATGTTCATTCCATCAACACGGATGCTATGGAGAAGGACCCTGAGTACTTTGGTGATGCTCTACAGATGTGCTCTCAGTTGAACATTCTCAGGATCATGCAGTTCAACAAGGACTTTGATGCAGATTTGCTGGCACAGTTCTTTGCCACTGTTCACCTAGGGACTGACGCAGACAGGACTCTGACTTGGATGACAAATGGAAAGGTGCTAGCTGTCAAGTGGCAGGCCTTCATGGGGCTGCTTGAGGTGGAAGATCAAGGGCTTGAGACTCCAGTTGGTTTTCGTCCTCACCAGAATACCACCTCCACTCACAAGCAAGCCCTCTGGCCCTACTGTACTCGGAAGGTCCACCCTGAGACGAGGAAGGAAACCTATGAGTTGTCTACCTATTTGGACATCCTTCACCGCATCTTCCGCGAGACTCTCTTCCCTCGTATTGGGAATCTGGACATGGTGCACTCTTACCTTGTGGACATGCTTCTCTTCTGCCAGCGTGAGAAGGACGCAAACACCGGCGAGTCTCTGGACATCTCTCATGTCATGTGGTCTGAGCTTTTGGCGGCTGTTTCTGAGCGCAAGTGCCCAATTTATGGTCTGTTCATCATGTTGCTTATTGAGAGGGCCTGAAGACGTACCTATCCTGATGAGCAGCTGGAAACTGGAGAGTTGGTCTCTCATGAGATCAAGCGTCTGAGGAAGAAGGATAATTGGGGTAGATCTGGAGCTCCATCTTCTGCTGCTGCCATGGAGACCGAGGACGAGGCTGATGCCGGGGATGATGATGAGGAGTATGTGCCACCTGGGACAGAGCCTTCTGCAGCAGAGCCCTCTTGGGCAAAGAAGCTGAAACACAAGATGAAGAAGCTGTTCTGCATGGAGTCTCATGGTCAGTACATGACTCATGTGGCTGAGAAGAAGGCAAGAGGACGACACAAGGAGCTGATGTGTCAGATGGGTGCGACAGTCACCAGCGGCTCAGAGGGTCAGATTACTGAGGAGGAGGAGTGGATCCAGCAACACTGTCCATGGACCGACTCAGATGCCGAGCAGTTTCCGGGCGCGGACGGCAGTGCAGATGATCACGCAGAGTCCTGATGTTCGAGATCCTCAGCATGCTGTCACCTGGAGCCGTAGGTTAGCTCTTTGCCCCTTTTGGTGTCTCGATGCCAAAGGGGGAGAGAGTTTAGGGATTTGCATCGTTGTGTTGCGAGTGTGTCTTTGCCTTTGTGCTTTCGTTATGTGCTACTTTGTGCTTTGCTTGGAACTTGCGCTTTGCTTGGTTTTGTGTTCAGTAAGACTTTAGTTCACGTCATATGGTGTGAGACATATGCTACCCTATCATTATAATATCTTTATCTTTGTCTCTAGTCATTTGATATCTCTTGAGTTATATGCTTCATTATGTTATATATCCTGCTATCTTGTTTCTCGCTTAGGTTGTTGGTCTCTAAAATACAGGGGGAGTGTTGATCCTAGTATGTGTGTCGTGCAGCTCAAAGCACCTATCTTGATGGCACACATCTAGGGGGAGCCCGTCTATATTTTAGAGACTTGGGGTTTGCTTATGTCCTTTGTTTTTTCCTAGTTGTGCAAATCCCGTATTGTCATCAATCCACCAAAAAGGGGGAGATTGTAAGGGCATATTTATCCCTAAGATGTTTTGGTGATTGATGACAATGCTTTTGCGGACTAATCATGTGCGTTGAGTGTTTTTCAGAGATTCATTCTTTTGGGCACGAGACGATATCCTCCCCTCGGAGCTTAAAGCGAAGACGGTGTAGTCCTTTCGGATTAGTTTGGTGGACTAGTTTCATAGGGATCACCGTACTGTCAAGAGGGGGTCCGTTTTGGAAAGGCTAGGGCGGAATCATCACGTACACTTCCTTTGCCCCTCCCTCCGAGCCTTTCCGTTTCGATGATGGGCTTGGTTCTCCTTTCTTTGTGCCCTCTCTGGTCCCAGCGGTAGTACCGCGGGCCAGAGCGGTAGTACCGCTTGGGTGGTACAAGCGGTAGTACCGCTCCGGAGCGGTAATACCGCCCAGAGCAGTAGTACCGCTAGTAGCTCCGTGTGTGTGCTATCTCTGGTCCCAGCGGTAGTACCGCGGGACGGAGCGGTAGTACCGCTTGGGTGCCACAAGCGGTAGTACCGCTCCAGAGCAGTAGTACCGCTGGTGGCCCCAAGCCGTAGTACCGCTCTGGTCTCGTGCTAGTACCGCCTCGATTCGAGGGCTCCTTTTTCGTGTCGGGTTTTACGGTACTGGCCGCGGCTGTGGGGGGCCGTAGTACCTCTCCTGTGCGGTAGTACCGCCCTCCCTCCGTGGTAGTACCGCTGTGGACCAAGCGGTAGTACCGCGCTTTTGGGCGGTAGTACCGCGCTTTTGGGCGGTAGTACCGCTTATTGTTGCAAGCGGTAGTACCGCTGGCACAGCGGTACTACCGCTCTCTTCGGGGCAGAGGGGGGTAACGGTTGGTTTGTTCCCCCCACTATATAAAGGGGTCTTCTTCCCCAAAGTTGACTTACCTCTTCCCCCAAAAGCTCCATTGTTGCTCCAAGCTCCATTTTCGCCCGATCTCTCTCCCTAGCCAATCAAACTTGTTGATTTGCTCGGGATTGGTTGAGAAGGCCACGATCTACACTTCCACCAAGAGAAATTTGATTCCCCCCACTTATCCCTAGCGGATCTTGTTACTCTTGGGTGTTTGAGCACCCTAGACGGTTGAGGTCACCGCGAAGCCATAGTCCATTGTGGTGAAGCTTTGTGGTGTCGTTGGGAGCCTCCAATTAAGTTGTGGAGATTGCCCCAACCTTGTTTGTAAAGGTTCGGTCGCCGCCTTCAAGGGCACCAATAGTGGAATCACGGCATCTCGCATTGTGTGAGGGCGTGAGGAGAATATGGTGGCCCTTGTGGCTTCTTGGGGAGCATTGTGCCTCCACACCGCGCCAACGGAGACGTACTTCCCCTCAAAAGGAAGGAACTTCGGTAACACATCCTCGTCTCCACCGGCTCCACTCTTGGTTATCTTGTTCCTTTACCTTCGCTAGTTTACTTGTGTTATATCCCTTACTTGCTTGCGTGCTTGTTGTCGTTGCATCATATAGGTTGCTCACTTAGTTGCATATCTAGACAACCTATTTTGATGCAAAGTTTAATTTGGTAAAGAAAAGCTAAAAAATTGTTAGTTGCCTATTCACCCCCCCTCTAGTCAACTATATCGATCCTTTCAATGAGGAACCTCCTAAAACCCTCGATGCTCGTTATGTGATAGATATTATGTACTACTTTGATAATCCTGAGAAAACCCCATTTAATTATGTAATGGGAGACACTTTGGATCAACGTGAATACTTTAGGGATTATCGCTTGACTCAAAAAGGGAAACTATTGTGGGATCAAATTCATATATTGAATTGGTATGCTAGGCAACTATGCTTGAGATATGATTATACTTGTTGCTCTAGGATGAAGGCTCCACACCTTCCCTTTTCATGCGAATTTAATGATAATGAAACCTTGGCTTCTTATGCTAGAGGTATATATGATTACTATGATGTGGAACAAATAGAAGAATTTGTTGCTTTTATGGGTGCTTATGAAATTGAATCTATGTTCAAAGAGTTTGAAAATATTTATGATGCTGTTTATAGACCTGAAAATTTAGCTATCCTTAAATATTGCTATGAGAATTATGAATACAATGCCGATATTTATGCATTTATTGAGAAAGTCTCCGCTGTCCAAGAAGAGACTAATATTTTGCAGGAGTCTATGGAAGAAGAAATTGATGAAACTGTGAGCTCATTGGATGAAAAAGATGATGAGGAGAGCGAAGAACAAAAGGAGGAAGAGCGGATTAGCTACCCGTGCCCACCTTCTAATGAGAGTAACTCTTCAACTCATACACTGTTTAATTTCCCTTCATGCTTACCAAAGGATGATTGCTATGATGATTGTCATGATCCAGTTGATTCTCTTGAAATACCCCTTTTTGATGATGCTTGCTATGCTTGTGGCCAAGATGCCAATATGAATTATGCTTATGGAGATGAACTTGCTATAGTTCCTTATGTTAAACATGAAATTGTTGCTATTGCACCTACGCATGATAGTCCTATTATCTTTTTGAATTCTCCCGACTACACTATATCAGAGAAGTTTGCCCTTATCAAGGATTATATTGATGGGTTGCCTTTTACTACTACACATGATGATTTTGATGAATATAATATGCATGTGCTTGCTGCTCCTACTTGCAATTATTATGAGAGAGGAACTATATCTCCACCTCTCTATGTTTCCAATACGATAAAATTACAAGAAACTGTTTATACTATGCATTGGCCTTTACTATGTGTGCATGAATTGTTCTTTTATGACATGCCGATGCATAGGAAGAGAGTTAGACTTCGTCATTGCTTGATATATGTTGCTTTGTGCTCACTACTAAATGCCAAATCATTGCTAATCAAAATTGGCTTTGATACACCTTGGGATCCGGGTGGATTCACTACTTGAGCACTATATGCCTAGCTTAATGGCTTTAAAGAAAGCGCTGCCAGGGAGACAACCCGGAAGTTTTAGAGAGTCATTTATTTCTGCTGTGTGATTTTATAAAGTTTAAAAACAAAAAATAAAGAGGGGAACCCAAAACTTTTCAAAAAGAAAAGTGAAACTGAGATAGACGAGCATTGTGAAAGTGGGGGACGTCCTTGAACTTTGTTCATGCCCATGGAAACTTTGTGAATCTTAATTACAGAAACTTTTCAACAAAAATAATTATCCCCCTGTACAATTCCATTGTATTATAAAAATAATGTGTCAAGATTTTCCTTTAGGATGTTTACAATGCTTGTTGGTTGGTACGGTGCAGGACAGAAACTTTGGCTGTAGTGTGCGATTTTTCATTTTTTTACTGGAACGTCAAATGGTTCTGAAACTTTTTGCACTGTCTTGATATACAAATTGTTTATTTTTCCTAATTGTGGCAGAATTTTTCAAGTACCATAAGTATGGTTAATTTTCATATTATTACAGACTGTTCTGTTTTAGACAGATTCTGTTTTTGATGCATAGTTAGCTTGTTTTGATGAAACTATCAATTCCTATCAGTGGATTAAGCCATGGAAAAGTTATATTACAGTAGCTACAATGAAAAAACAAAATATGAATTGGTTTACAACAGTACTTAGTAGTGATTTGCTTTATTATACTAACGGATCTTACCGAGCTTTCTGTTGAAGTTTTGTGTGGATGAAGTGTTCGAGGATCGAGGAGGTCTCGATATGAGAAGAAGGAAGAGAGGCAAGAGCTCAAGCTTGGGGATGCCCGAGGCACCCAAAGTAAATATTCAAGGAGACTCAAGCGTCTAAACTTGGGGATGCCCCGGAAGGCATCCCCTCTTTCTTCAACAAATATCGGTATGTTTTCGGATTCGTTTCGTTCATACGATATGTGCAAATCTTGGAGCGTCTTTTGCATTTAGTTTTCATTTTTCTTTTATGCACCATGCTGGTATGAGGTAGTCCTTGGTTGATTTATAGAATTCTCATTGCACTTCACTTATATCCTTTGAGTATGGCTTTATAGAATGCTTCATGTGCTTCACTTATATCATTTGAAGTTTGGATTGCCTGTTTCTATTCTCATAGATAACCGCTATTTGTAGAATGCTCTTTTGCTCCACTTATATTTGTTAGAGCGTGGGCATATCTTTTGTAGAAAGAATTAAACTCTCTTGCTTCACTTATATCTATTTAGAGAGATGACAGGAACTGGTCATTCACATGGTTAGTCATAAAATCCTACATAAACTTGTAGATCACTGAATATGATATGTTTGATTCCTTGCAATAGTTTTGCGATATAAAGATGGTGATATTAGAGTCATGCTCGTGGGTAATTGTGGATTGTAGAAATACTTGTGTTGAGGATTTTGATTCCCGTAGCATGCACGTATGATGAACAGTTATGTAACGAAGTCGAAGCATGATGTATTTATTGATTGTCTTCCTTATGAGTGGCGGTCGGGGACGAGCGATGGTCTTTTCCTACCAATCTATCCCCCTAGGGGCATGCTAGTAGTACTCTGCTTCGAGGGCTAATAAACTTTTGCAATAAGTATATGAGTTCTTTATGACTAATGTGAGTCCATGGATTATACGCACTCTCACCCTTCCATCATTGCTAGCCTCTTCGGTACCGTGCATTGCCCTTTCTCACCTCGAGAGTTGGTGCAAACTTCGTCGGTGCATCCAAACCCCGTGATACGATATGCTTTGTCACACATAAACCTCATTATATCTTCGTCAAAACAGCCACCATACCTACCTATCATGGCATTTCCATAGCCATTCCGAGATATATTGCCATGCAACTTCCATCATCATCATATACATGACTTGAGAATTTATTGTCATATTGCTTTGCATGATCGTAAGATAGCTAGCATGATGTTTTCATGGCTTGTCCGTTTTTTGATGTCATTGCTACGCTAGATCATTGCACATCTCGGTACACCACCGGAGGCATTCATATAGAGTCATATCTTTGTTCTAGTATCGAGTTGTAATATTGAGTTGTAAGTAAATAAAAGTGTGATGATCATCATTATTAGAGCATTGCCCCAGTGGGGAAAGGATGATGGAGACTATGATTCCCCCACAAGTTGGGATGAGACTCCGGACGAAAAAATAAAAAAAATAAAAAAGAAAGGCCAAAAAAAGAGAAGGCCCAAAAAAAGAAAAAAAGAAAAAAAGAAAAAAATGAGAGAAGGGGCAATGTTCCTTTTACCACACTTGTGCTTTAGAGTAGCACCATGTTATTCATATAGAGAGTCTCTTGAGTTATCACTTTCATATACTAGTGGGAATTTTCATTATAGAACTTGGCTTGTATATTCCGATGATGGGCTTCGTCAAATGCCCGAGGTCTTCATGAGCAAGCAAGTTGGATGCACACCCACTTAGTTTCCAGTTTGAGCTTTCATACACTTATAGCTCTTAGTGCATCCGTTGCATGGCAATCCCTACTCCTCACAATGACATCAATTGATGGGCATCTCCCTAGCCCGTTGATTAGCCGCGTCAATGTGAGACTTTCTCCTTTTTGTCTTCTCCACAAAACCTCCACCATCATATTCTATTCCACCTATAGTGCTATATCCATGGCTCACGCTCATGTATTGCATGAAAGTTGAAAAGGTTTGAGAACGTCAAAAGTATGAACCAATTGCTCGGCTTGTCATCGGGGTTGTGCATGATGTGAATATTTTGTGTGGTGAAGATGGAGCATAGCGAGACTATATGATTTTGTAGGGATAACTTTCTTTGGCCTTGTTATTTTGAAAAGACATGATTGCTTTATTAGTAGGCTTGAAGTATTATTGTTTAATGTCAAATGATAGACTATTGCTTTGAATCACTCGTGTCTTAATATTCATGCCATGATTAGATTACTTGATCAAGATTATGCTAGGTAGCATTCCACATCAAAAATTATCTTTTTTTATCATTTACCTACTCGAGGACGAGCAGGAATTAAGCTTGGGGATGCTGATACGTCTCCGTAGTATCTATAATTTTTGATTGTTCCATGCCAATATTATACAACTTCCATATACTTTTTGGCAACTTTTTATACTATTTTTGGGACTAACATATTGATCCAGTGCCCAGTGCCAGTTCCTGTTTGTTGCATGTTTTATGTTTTGCAGAAACCCCATATCAAACGGAATCCAAACGGGATAAAAACGGATGGAGAATATTTTTGGAATATTTGGAGAATATGGGAAGAAGAATCAACGCGATACGGTGCCCGAGGGGGGCACGAGGCAGGGGGGCGCGCCTGCCCCGTCATGGGCCCCTCCTAAGGCGGTTGCTGCTATTCTTTTGCCGCAAGAAAGCTAATTTTTGGAAAAAAATCTCGGCGAAGGTTTCAGTCCAATCGGAGTTACGGATCTCCATATATATACGAAACGGTGAAAGGGCAGAATAGGAGAATGCAGAAACAGAGAGAGACAGAGTGACAGATCCAATCTCGGAGGGGCTGTCGCCCCTCCCATGCCATGGAGGCCAAGGACCAGAGGGGAAACCCTTCTCCCATCTAGGGAGGAGGTCAAGGAAGAAGAAGAAGGGCCCCCCCTCTCCCCTTCTCTTCCGGTGGCACCGGAACGCTGCCGTGGCCACCATCATCATCACCGCGATCTTCACCAACACCTCCGCCATCTTCACCAACATCTCCATCACCTTCCCCCCTCTATCTACAGCGGTCCACTCTCCCGCAACCCGTTGTACCCTCTACTTGAACATGGTGCTTTATGCTTCATATTATTATCCAATGATGTGTTGCCATCCTATGATGTCTAAGTAGATTTTCGTTGTCCTATCAGTGGTTGATGAATTGCTATGATTGATTTAATTTGCTTGTGGTTATGTTGCTGTCCTTTGGTGCCCATCATATGAGCGCGCGCGTGGATCACACCATAGGATTAGTGTTATGTTGATAGGACTATGTATTGGAGGGCAAGAGTGACAGAAGCTTCAACCTAGCATAGAAATTGATGCATACGGGATTGAAGGGGGACCAATATAACTTAATGCTATGGTTGGGTTTTACCTTAATAAATGTTAGTAGTTGCGGTTGCTTGCTAATAGTTCCAATCATGAGTGCATAGAATTCCAAGTCAGTGATGACATGCTAGCAGTGGCCTCTCCCACATAATACTTGCTATCGGTCTAGTAAAGTAGTCAATTGCTTAGGGACAATTTCGCAACTTCTACCACCACTTTTCCACACTCGCTTCATTTACTTTATTGTGTCTTTATCTAAACAGGCCCTACTTTTTATTTACGCGCTCTTTATTATCTTGCAAACCTGTCCCACAACACCTACAAAGTACTTCTAGTTTCATACCTGTTTTAGGTAAAGCGAACGTTAAGCGTGTGTAGAGTTGTATCGGTGGTCGATAGAACTTGAGGGAATATTTGTTCTACCTTTAGCTCCTCGTTGGGTTCGACACTCTTACTTATCGAAAGAGGCTACAATTGATCCCCTATACTTGTGGGTTATCAATACTCCAAGATAGTCTTCGGATGCAACGAATGTGTCCGGATCTGCAACACAAGTACCACACACAACCGTAGAGAGTATAATATTTCACGAGTCCAATCCGCTGACAACTTTTGGTAAGGTGACATCACGTCTGCCTAGTCATTATTTCGAACCGTTTTCATCTGCCATTCCACGTTTCGAGACGCGGTTTTCATTGGCACGTCTTGTCAAAGCAGAGATCGTGTCCCCTTATTGCGGGATTCTCATCAATACGGGCGCGGGTGATCCAACCGTGCCGTTTGTACAGCCCTTGGGAACAGACGAGTTTTAAGGCGAGTGGGGAGGCATTTGATATTCACTGCCTTTATAAGGAGATAAGGATTCCCTTTTCTTCACCCACACCTTCTCTCTTTCTCTGCCCTTCCATTCTTGAGCTCCAGCACCCAAGTCCTCATCTTCTCTGCCTCAAGAAAGCACTCCACCATGTCCGGATCTGGAGGGCAAGGCAAGTGGATGGCCTCCTCTGTTAAGGAGAAGGACATCACTAAGTTTCGGGAGCCCGGGTATCTGGCGAAAGAAATCGCTCACCGGCTTCCGGCCAAGGGGCAAGTCATCCCCGCCCCGAAGCCCAACGAGAGGGTGGTGTTCATCCCTCATTTCGTCCGCGGGTTAGGGTTTCCTCTCCACCCTTTCGTCCGTGGACTTATGTTCTATTACGGGCTAGATTTCCATGATCTAGCCCCAAACTCCTTCCTCAACATGTCGGCATTCATTGTCGTGTGCGAGGCCTTCCTCCGCATTCCTCCACACTTTGGACTATGGCTCAATATCTTCAACGTGAAGCCGAAGGTGGTGGATGGACAGCACGCGGAGTGCGGAGGTGCCATGGTGAGCAAGATGCCCAATGTCACATGGCCCAAAGGCACGTTTGTGGAGACCATCAAGGAGTGGCAGAAACTGTGGTTCTATATCATAGAGCCTCGCGACGCCACTTGGGCCGCGGCTCCCGAATTCAAGTCAAGAGCTCGAATGCAGCTCACTTCATGGATAGAGAAGGGTCCAAATTGGTCTTCATCGGACGAACTGATAGCGCTGCAAACGCGCATCCAAAGCATGGTGGATAAAAACATCAAGCTCGTCAACGTGGTCCAGGTGATGCTAGTTCGCCGGATCCTTCCATGCCAAAGCCAAACATGCCCTTTATGGGAATTCGATCCGGAGAAGCACCAGACCTTGGAGAGGCTCTTCGGAACCACTCAAGAAGATGTCTGGAAGTTTCTCTTTAAAGGCAATGAGACGCCGCCGGCCATAGACTCGGACCGTGGGCACGATCTAGCCCATCCTGCCAGTGCGGTAAGTCCTTCACATCGAGGTGCATCATCTACTTGCTTGTTCAAGGAAGATGTCCAAAACTTCACTTTTTATTTTTTCAGGTATGGACAGAGAAAGCGGAGCGGATTCAATGTCCGGCTCCGCTGCCCGAGGAACCAGTCATCCCGCTCCTGGCGAAGATGCTGGTTTCGGTGCCCTACAAGGCACCGGAAAAGAAGGCCAAGGGGGTCCGGAGTGGCCCCCGCCGCAAGGGAGCTTCGGACGTGTCGTCCGAAGACAAGACTCAGTCCTCTGCCTCCGAAGATGACGACGAGGAGGAGGAAGAAAGCAGCTCTCCCCCAGATGGGGGAAGGAAGAAGAGGGCGGCCTCCACAAATCTGGAGGCGGAGGCGCCCAAGAGGGGGAAGGGTCCCCTCGCGGATAACCCCGCGTGGGACGTCGACAGCAGCCCAGAGCGACCCCCCGAAGCAAGCCCCTGGCCGCATCGTAAGTACTAAAGACCCATATACGTCCATGTATCCGGCCTCTCCTCTTCATGGTATTAACATGTTTAATTGTGCTATTGTAGTCCGGCTCACGACAGCTCCCTGCGATCCTCATCAAGAGGTTTGTTGGATTCAAGGGCGATGGCCAGCGAGTCACCGCCGGCCGCTCACTCTCCCAAGGCCAAGGGCGACGACAAGGTGCTGTCCCAAAGGACCTTCCCAAGCCAGGGAGAGGTTCGGGAGGCTGTCAGGGTGGCGCCAGAGGGCGAAACCTCGGCCGCCGGACACATGGGGGAGCAGATCCCCATGGGGACTGGTGATGGGGGCCATGTTCAGTTCGGCCCCCAGCCGAAGACGGTCCCGGAGACCTATACGACTCCGGAATCCGGCGAGCAGCCTGCTTCGAGAGAAGGAGGTGTGCCTATCCTGCCGGTGACCTCTGTCCAACCAGAGGCATCGGATAATCTGTTGGAAGAGCTATGAGGTGCTTCCATTGTGGAGGAACACTATATCCTTATGGGTACGGTGATTCAGAGGGTTCAGTCCGTCAAGAGCGGACTGACCGAAGCCTGCGGTAGCCTGCTGACGGGCTTTGAGGTAAGCAACGCAAAGGAAAAAGTCCTAGTATAAACAGTAGCCCTTGAGACTATCACATCCCTAGTTCTGGTATGCACTAGGCTAGCCCTTCATGTGTGCATCATGTTTAAATTTCTCAGAAACTTGAAATGGGGGATGATAAACCCTAGCAGCAAATGAAATTCAACTAGGTTCAAACTTAAATCTTTTATCCCAAAATGCCCTTTATAAATGTTCATCATTTTTGAATTGGTCCAACACCTCTCACAAAAATGGTGCACATTTTTCTAGATCAGTTTGGATTTTTGAATTAAATCATAAAGTATTTGAATTTGGGCATTTAAATGCTATAACTATATTAAATGCCCAAATAATTCTGGAAGTGGTTGAGGGTTGTTGGAAATATTTTCAAAAGTGCCCACAATTATTCTCAGGATTTTACAAAATGAATTAGTATTTTTACTAATTCAAAACAGAGAAATAAAATAGAAAACTGAAACAGAATAAAGGAGAGAGAGAGAGAAACCCACCTGGGCCTCACCTGTGCTCGCCCAGCCCACCTGGCCTGGTGCCAGTCATCCCCAACCTCTGCCAGTATGCAGAGGCGGGACAGCGCTTGCGCGTGCGAGGCGCCACGTCTCCTCCTGCTTGCCGCCGACTGCCTGGAGCTGGCTAGGGACGCCACACACGTTCCCAAGCCCCACCTTCTCGCTCGCGTCCCCGTTCCCCGCCTCTCTCTCGCTCCGCACCTCAGACCCGAACGTGTCCGTCGCCGCCGCTCACTGCCACCGCGCCCACCGCCACCCCCTTGCCTCTCCGACGCGCCCCCAAGCTCCGCCTCATCGCCATCTCCGTCGACGCACGCGACGCCGAACGCCCCCAAGTGACAACCCGAGCTCTTCTTCAACCTCCGGCCGCCGGAGATCGCCTTCGCCGTACCGCCCGCTCCGGACCGTCTCCGAGCTCGCCGACCTGCTCGTCTGACTCGTCGTGAGCCACTGACCCGAACCCCCCTCCTCTGCGCTCCGTTTGCACGCTGTAGCCGTCGCTCCACCGGAGACCGAAACCCACCGTCGCCCGCGCTCGTCGCCGGTGCTGCTCCGGTGACCATTTGGTCCCGGGCATGCGCCCATCGTACTCACCGCACCACGTAGACGCCGCAGGTGCTAAACGCACATCGCCACGGCCACCCCAACTGCGTCCCCGCTCGCTGCTGACTCCGGCCGCCGCAAACCTCGTCGCCGGCGCTGCTCCCGGCCACCCTAGCTCCCGCGACCGCCACCGTTGGATGCGCCACTCCGCCCTCTTCCCGTAGCTGCTCTCTGCGCGCCAAAAGGGTCCCTGTAGGTGGATCCCGACGCGCTCTGCCGCGTCTGGCCTCGCCGGTGGCTAAACGCCGGCGGGTTGACCGGTTTGACCGGTGAGGTTGACCCCTTCTTGACCAGGTTTGACCGCCTGAGTCACTGACGCGTGGGGGCCACCTCGCTAACTAATCTGGTTTAGTGCTAATTAACCTAAGTTTGTTAGTTAGACACTGACACGTGGGCCAGGCCCTAATTAACTTAGTTTAGCATTTAACTTAGTGCTAATTAACTCGGTTAATTAGTGGTGTCACTGACCAGTGGGTCCCCCAGGTCAGGTTTGACCTGGGCGGCGCCTGTTGACCTGCTGACATCAGCATGACCTAATGCTCTCGCAGTAATACATTTTCTGGATTTATTATTATTCAGGGAATTCCAGAAAAGCTACAAACTTCAAAAATTCGTAGAAATTAATCTGTAACTCTAAATGCAAAGATTTATATATGAAAAATGATCAGAAAAATCCAATCTATCCACTGGTACTGGTTTCATGCATGATAAACAACTTAACCTTGCTGTTCAAGTGAAACAAGTTAATGCACCTTTATGACTTCATAAAATGGGTTTGCATTTGAATCTTTGGTTCAAATGGACTCATTTCAATCTGTTCTAACTTGCATTAGCCCAAAACACATTCATATTGCCATGTCATAGCATGCATCATATTGTTGCATATCGTCATGTGTTGATTGTGTTCGATGTATCTTTCGTGGTAGGTTCTGCCTCCGAGGATACCCACGATTATCCGACTGAAGGGCAGTATCCTACTACCACTCCATCAGGCAAGCAAAACCCCCTTGTTCATTCTGATACAACCCACTCTCTCGCTCCTGCTCTCTTTTACTGCATTAGGACAACAATGATTCAACTGCTACATGCCGCGGTAGTTGAACCCCTTTTCCTCTGCATGACCTGTCATTGCCACAGTAAATAGATGAAACCCACTAGCATGAGTAGGAGTTGTTTGAGCCCTGATGTGCTTACTCATTCATGCTTGTTGTCATGCCTGCTACTGCTTAGATTTGAGTCAGATCTGATTCATCGGGGATGAATTGGAGGTGTGTGAACATGTCTTACTGTTGAGAGCTAAGTGTGTGAACACGATTTGGTAAAGGTATCGATGAGAGGCCATGTAGGAGTACATGGTGGGTTGTTTCATTGAAGCCGTCCTTGGAACTGAGTTATGTGTTTGTGATCCATGAACAGCTACTACCATGCATTGGGCCCGAAACCAATGGACCCTCTCGGCTTCTTAACCACCCTTGTCCTCTGTCCAGGAGTTGCAAGTAGTTTCTGGTGTTTGTAGTATGTTGGAGGCCATGCGCAGCGCTGACCCGAGGGGTGGGCTGTGATGCGGTAGGCACGTGGCACGGTGTACCGGGCGCCCGTTTGGTGTCTCGGGAACCCTGCACACATCGTTCGAGGCCGTATGTGGAAACCTCGGCCGGACTCCCTGCGGATGGAACCTGAATAGGCGATAAACCTGGACTAGAGACTTGAGTGTTTAGGTAGGCCGTGGCCGACACCCTCGTTGGGCTTCCGCTTGAAGATTGCCGAGTACATGTCGTGTAAACGGCGGTAAGTGGTGAGAGCGTGTGTGAAGAAGTACACCCCTGCAGGGTTAACATCATCTATTCGAATAGCCGTGTCCGCGGTAAAGGACTACTGGGTTGCCTATAACAGTTCATAGACAAGTGAAAGTGGATACTCTAAAATGCGCAAGATAAGCGTGAGTGCTATGGATGGCGTTCTCGTAGGGAGACGGGAGCGGATCCATAGTGGTGTATTGATATGGTGAATATGTGGACTCGTGTGCGCCACCTCAAAAGAGTTACTTGCAGTCGTAGTTCAGGATAGCCACCGAGTCAAAGCTGGCTTGCTGTAGTTAAACTCCACCACCCCTTTGTTGATACCGATGCATATGTAGTTAGTTCTGATGTAAGTCTTGCTGGGTACATTTGTACTCACGTTTGCTTATTTTATGTTTTGCGGAGAGATGTCAGTCTCGCTAGTAGTTCCGTGTGGACTTCGACGTTTAGCTTGATACCTCAGCTACGATCTTGTGCCCTCGGCAGGATCTTGTAGATAGTCAGGCTTCTCAGCCTTTTTCATTTGTAGTTGTCTGTACTCAGACAAGATAAGCTTCCGCATGTGCTATTGCTTGTATGACTTGAATGCTGGGTCATGAGACCCATGTTTGTAATACTTGGCTCCTCGGAGCCTAATGAATAAATACTTGAGTCGTAGAGTTTTGTTGTGATGCCATGTTGTATTTACACATATCGAGCATATTGTGTGTATGATTGAAATGCTTGGTATGTGTGGGATCCGACAACCTAGTTGTTTATCCTTGGTAGCCTCTCTTATGGGGAAATGTAGTCTTGTGCTTCCATGAGCCATAGTAGTCCGCTACAGCCCGGTTCACCGGAGTCCTGCTAGCCCAGCACTAATGCTCCGGAACACTTGACTGGCCGACATGTGATTCACTTCGTTCCTGTGTCTGTCCCTTCGGGGAAATGTCACGCGATGACATCCGGAGTCCTGCCTAGCCTGCCACAACCCGGTTCACCGGAGTCCTGTTAGCCCAGTGCTACAGCCCGGATTCGCACGCTGCTGACGGACATGCTCGATGTTGAGTCATGTATGCCTGTCCCTGTAAGTTAGTGCCACTTTGGGTTCACGACTAGTCATGTCGGCCCGGGTTCTCTGTCATATGGATGCTAGCGACACTATCATATACGTGAGCCAAAAGGCGCAAACGGTCCCGGGCCATGGTAAGGCGACACCCATGGGAATACCGTGCGTGAGGCCGCAAAGTGATATGAGGTGTTACCGGTTAGATCGATGTGACTTGGAATCGGGGTCCTGACAGAGACACCGTCCAGTGTTCGGAAAGAAAAGCCGGACAGAGGATCAAGTAATTTTCACAGGAAACTTACTAAATATGTCTTGTGTGAATGTGCAGGCGTCGTTGCTGGCCGCAACCTCTCATGCTGCTGAGGTCTCTAGACTAAAGCAGAGTCTGGAGCGGGCCAAAGAAGAGCTCGGCCTTGTGAAAAGGCAGCTGGAGGACAAGCAAGGTATGTGGTGGCTTGCTGTATATTTGAAAAGAATACATGATGTGTGCTGACCGAAGTGCCATGATATTTGTAGGAGCGGCGACCCAGGTCGAGGTCCTTAAGAAGGCGCTGGCCGAGGCCAAGGAGAAAGCTGCCAAGGAACAAGCCGCTCGTGAGAAGCACGAGGCCAAGCTTGATGAGGTCCAGCAAGAGCTCCAGGATGCCGTGAAGAAATGCGAGATCTTGGAGCGCGATGTTTCGGCTCAAAAGACCGAACTCGCCAAGGCTCGCCAAAACGCGGAAGCGGCCCAAGTTGAAGCCTAGGGCGCCCTCCAGGAGATCCAAGAGGCCAAGAAGATCGCGACGGGTAAGGCGTTTAGTATGCAAAGCAAGTATGTGGAGAAGAAGTATCTCTTACTAACCCGAATTTGGAGTTCTCCAAGGGCGTTTTCAGATTTGTCGCACAGTGTTTCTGACGCTGCGGAATTCTTTCAAGCCGAAGAAGGGAGCTGAACAGAGAAGCTGTTCTGGTCGCAATACCTTGCGCCAAAACATCCGGTGCCCTTTAGCGATCAGCTAAAACAGCTGGTCGAGCTACATAGGGTGGCCGAACTAGCCATGAAGGATTTAATAATCTGGATGTGGCCTGCCGAAGCTATACCCAGTAGCTACTTCGGGCTCGTGAAGCGGCTGGTGAATGCCTGCCCTCGGCTGGACGTCGTCAAGCGGTCGGTCTGCATTGAGGGTGCGCGCATGGCGTTCGCCCGCGTCAAGGTGTGGTGGGCAAAGATGGATGCCGTCAAGATTGTGACCGAGGGACCGCCTGAGGGTAAGGAGCACCGCACGACCGAGCGGTATTTTGAAGACGTCTTGGAGGGGTCTCGTATTGTGGCGACGCAATGTGCGAAAGACATTATTTTCGAATGAATACATTCATCTTGTCTCTGCCTTGTATGATGAAACAAAGTCGTTATGTAATATAATGTTTGTTTAAAAAAATTCACCTCCTGTGCGGCCGTGTTGTGTGAAATCTGAGAGTTAGCCAGTCGTCGGCTTCTGCCCCCATGTAGGTAGTACGGGGGTATTCGGGATGTAATCTAAACACTCTTGATCCAATTGTTTGGTCCTTGAAGGAGGTGTTTAGCGCGACGAACCAGGCAATCTGACTATGCGGCTTTATCACCCTCACTTAGCCATAGGAGTTTGACAATAAAAATATAGGCGCAGCTCCTAGTATCCAAACTAGGATACTGTAAACACATGACCGGCTAAGTACCGATCCCTCGCGAAATGCGGAAAAATCTCTAAAGATTTGAGACCTCCGAAGAGCTGACCGACTCTCGCCGCATCATGACAGTCAGTTTTTGGCTTTCTCTACTGAGGTGCTCGTCCGGGTAAACCAGGGCACAATCGCAGTAGTTCTCCCTTTACTACCCTAGCCGATATAGTGGAACGTAAGGTAGCAAGCATAGGAGCCAGGCAACCCAACTATTGACCAAAGACATGATTCGGAGCCAATGCATATAGTGCTAAATTCAGGGTGCCGAACTATACTGTGAAAAGCGTTCGGACTTTGTTGCCGTATGGCGGGGCATTATGAAGCCCCTGGCAAATTGAAATGTACCAAAGTGTATGGGTGCTATCTGATAAAGTTATCAACAAAAAAGGAAAACAGTAAAGAAGAAAGGTAGTAAACTAGGGCCGCAGAATTTGGGCCGCAAACTGTTTTCATCATAATTTGGTTAATACATCAAAGCGCATTCATACAAATAGTGCAATAAGCAAAAGGCTATTTAACATGCCACAACCAAGGGAGAGCCGCGTGCGGGTCCTGAAAACAGGTAGAGTGACCGTTAAAGAGACCACCTAGAAATTCCCCTATACGTCATTGCTTCTTGCCATCTTGGTGTATTTATCCTTCGAAAGGACCGGTGATCAGGCCCTCAGGGAGGGCCTGTGGAAAATAAACCTGAAAAGGAGAAAAAGGAAACAGTGAAAGTATGTGTGTCCGGGGGCGGTCGAGCCATATTGTGGATCACAAGCTAGTTATGCCTCCGTCTATGCCCATGGTATTTTGAGTGCGTAGTTATGTACGCGCGGTACGAATGCCGCCACTTGATTGGGACTGGGATGGAGGCCGGTTTGCTAGTCGAGCTCTTGACGAGCCGAGATGTCCTGCTGCAGAATAGTCCGGACTCTCTTGACAGTGCCCGGGAGCTCGGCCACCGAATTAAGGTTCTGCTTGAAAAGGCCGCTCTGTACTTCTTCTACTAGGGCCGCGGTGTGCTCCTCAGTGTGGAGGGAGCGTTCCGTGTTTCCATTAACTGTTATGATGCCGCGTGGTCCGGGCATCTTGAGTTTGAGATAAGCATAGTGTGGCACCGCATTGAATCGGGCAAATGCGGATCGTCCAAGCAGTGCGTGATAGCCGCTACGAAAGGGGACGATATCGAAGATTAACTCTTCGCTTCGGAAGTTGTCCGGAGATCCGAAGACAACCTCTAGTGTGATTGAGCCCGTACAGCGGGCCTCTACACCTGGTATGACCCCTTTAAAGGTAGTCTTTGTGGGCTTGATCCGTGATGGATTAATGCCCATTTTCCTCCCTGTATCCTGATAGAGCAGGTTGAGGCTGCTGCCGCCGTCCATTAGGACTCGCGTCAGGTGGAATCCATCAATTATTGGGTCGAGGACCAGTGCGGCTGACCCGCCATGATGGATACTGGTCGAATGGTCTCTGCGATCAAAGGTGATCGGACAGGAAGACCATGGATTGAATTTCGGGGCGACTGGCTCCATCGCATAGACGTCCCTGAGTGCGCGCTTGCGTTCCCTCTTGGGGATGTGGGTAGCGTATATCATGTTCACCGTTTTGACTTGAGGGGGAAACTTCTTCTGTCCCCCTGTGTTCGGTGGCCGAGGCTCCTCGTCATCGTCCTCGCTTTGCGACCCCTTATCCTTGTTCTCGGCATTAACTTGCCGGCCTGTTTGAAGACCCAACAATCTCTGTTGGTATGGTTGGCTGGTTTTTCTGGGGTGCCATGGATCTGGCACGGACGATCGAGTATGCGGTCCAGGCTGGATGAGCCCGAATTTTTCCTTTTGAACAACTTCTTCTGCTGACCGGACTTAGAGCCACTGAATCCGGCATTGACCGTCGTATCATCGGTGTTGTCACTGTTGTTTCGACGCTTGTGCCTGTTGCTATTTCTGGCTTTAGAGGTGCCGGCGTCGCTTGCATTGTTATTGCTACGTGCCAGCCAAGTATCCTCGCCCGTGCAAAAACGGGTCATGAGTGCCTTGAGGGCCTCCATAGACTTCGGCTTTTCTTGGCTGAGGTGACGGGCGAGCCATTCGTCGCGGATGCTATGCTTAAAGGCCGCTAGGGCTTCGGCATCCGGGCAGTTGACGATCTGGTTCTTTTTAGTTAAGAACCTAGTCCAGAATTTCCTAGCTGACTCTCCGGGCTGTTGAACTATGTGACTTAAGTCGTCGACATCCGGAGGTCGGACGTATGTACCTTGGTACTTGTCGAGGAAGGCGTCTTCCAGGTCCTCCCAGCTGCCAATTGAATTTTCTGGCAGACTGTTCAACCAGTACCGAGCTGGTCCTTTGAGTTTTAGCGGGAGGTATTTGATGGCATGAAGATCATCACCACGGGCCATATGGATATGGAGAAGAAAATCCTCAATCCATACCGCGGGGTCCGTTATCCCGTCATATGATTCGATGTTCACGAGTTTAAACCCTTCCGGGAATTCATGGTCCATTACTTCATTAGTGAAGCAAAGAGGGTGTGCGGCGCCTCTATATCAGGCCACCTCGCGACGTAGCTCCGATGGAGTCCATCTACGGTTTTTGGCCCGGGCATGACTAGGCTTGTCTCATCCGAATAGATAGCCATCGTCACGTGTCGGGGCACGTCCTCGCGATCCGTAGATCGATCTGGTATGTCCTGCTCTGTTGTCACGTTTCTGCCGAAGGTCATATGTATGACCATGAGCTGTTGTATCTCTGCCTTTACTATGAGGCGGGGCGGGCTAGTGTTCGGCTTGAGTTGCCGCTTTATCCTGACCGCGTGGTGGTCGGTCAGCCGCATTGCGCGATGACGGTACGGGCTCCGGCGCCTCATCATCGAACTGAGGTAGCAATTTGCGCTTCGGATAACTTTTGGCTGGGCGCTTGAGGCCGTATTCTTCGGCTGCTAGGACGTCAGTCCATCTATCATTGAGAAGATCTTGGTCAGCTTGAAGCTGCTGCTGCTTCTTTTTCAGGCTCCTTGCAGTGGCTATTAGCTGGCGCTTAAAGCGCTCCTGCTCGAGAGGTTCCTCAGGCACGATAAAATCCTTGTTGCCGAGGCTCACCTCCTCCTCGGAGAGCGGAAGATAATTACTGTCCTCCGAGTCTTCATTTATGGCCTGTTCATCAGGGCTAACTTGCCCATCTTCCCGTTCTTCTTGTTCGGAAGTTGCTTCGACGGGGTCTTCATTATCTTCGGCACCATCCGGAGTGTTATCTTCTCCTGTGCTGGTGTTACTATCTTTGCTGCGGCGTGATTTTGAGCGGCGCCGTTGACGCCGACGCTTTGGTGGTATCTCAGGAGGTTTATCCTCAATTGGATCCTTCTTGTTGTCGCCCTTGTTCTCTTCAGGTGTGTCCACCATGTATACGTCATACGAGGAGGTGGCCGTCCAACATCTGGTAAACGGCGGGTTTTGGGCCTCCTCTTCTCCGACATCGTCGTCCATACCGTCGATGTCTTTGGAGCCATAATCGAGCATGTCAGTTAGGTCCTCGACAGTGGCTATGAAGTGGGCGGTGGGTGGGAAGCAAAATTCTCCGTCATCAGCCTCCAGTTCGAACCGGATAGTATTCGGCTGTGAGCCCCCTGCTAAGGATAGTACTCTTAACGAGTTTAACACGTCGCCCAAAGGCGAGTGCCGAAAAATGTCTGTGGAGCTGAATTCAACGATCGATGACTGATCGAACTCGATGCTTGGGGACGCACATGGTTCGGAACCTGTAGCCGGAAACGAGTCCGAGGCTTCGGTGACACAGATTCCACTCGAGGTTGGGTCTGTGTGCGGCTCTGACGCCGCTGGGACTGCGGCATCCGTGGCGAGGTTGAGCTTCCCGTATTCAGATGGCGCGATCTGCTCAGGATCTAAGGCTAGAGTGGTTACAGGTGCTATCTCCTGGGTATGGTCCGATGACAGATTTAGGTCATGTTCATCGTGGTGGTGGGGAGCGGCTGCCGGGGTCTCGAATCCGTCAAAGACCAAGTCTCCGCGGATATCCGCGACATAGTTCGAGCTCCCGAATCTGACCTGACGGCCAGGGGGGTAGCTATCGATCTGCTCCAGACGGCCAAGCGAGTTGGCCCGTAGTGCGAAGCCGCCGAACACAAAGATATGTCCGGGGAGGAAGACTTCTCCTTGGACAGCATTGCTGTAGATGATTGAAGGGGCCATCAAACCTTTTGAGGATGGCACAGTGGAACTCTCAATGAAAGCACCAATGTCAGTGTCAAAACCGGCGGATCTCGGGTAGGGGGTCCCGAACTGTGCGTCTAAGGTCGATGGTAACATGAGACAGGGGACACAATGTTTACCCAGGTTCGGGCCCTCTCTATGGAGGTAATACCCTACTTCCCGCTTGATTGATCTTGATGAATATGAGTGTTACAAGAGTTGATCTACCACGAGATCGTAATGGCTAAAACCCTAGAAGTCTAGCCTGTATGACTATGATTATGATTGTCTGTCTTCTACGGACTAAGCCCTCCGGTTTATATAGATACCGGAGGGGACTAGGGTTGCACAAAGTCAGTTACAGAGAAAGGAATCTCCATATTTGGACGCCAAGCTTGCCTTCCACGCCAAGAAGAGTCCCATCCGGACACAGGAGAAAGTCTTCGGTCTTCGTATCTTCACAGCCCATCAGTCCGGCCCATGGCTAACATGCCGGACGCCCGAGGATCCCTTAGTCCAGGACTCCCTCAATCGCCGTGAATTCATTTTTATTCGAGCTGATTTGAGGGTTTTCTTTCATTCATAGAATGTACATTGCGCCGATGCTTTAGGACTTGGCGACCGCCGCTAGAGATTCCATCTCATCGTACCAGATAACTTGAGGACGTGCGCGGTATGTTCAATCTCACCCTAAATCAGTTGGCATGGCCTACTTTCTTGAACATATTCTAAATATTGCTACATTTGGATAAAAGGTGCCACATGCACCATATACGTCAAAGGGGATTTTCCCCTCTTCTTTCTATATTAGGCAAATTAATGATGTATTGTTCTTTCGATTACTCTCATATTTCCATGACATCATGTTTACCCTATTCGTTTAATTATACACTTTTGTCCTTCGATTTCAACTGTCGTATAGTTCTTTCAATTTGGGCCCATATTTGCATGTTACCATATTTTCTTTAACAACCCTACCATTTTCTGCAGGACATCCCTTGCTATGCAACAAATTATGTAGTGCACAATTTTTCCCTTTACATACATCAAGGCTCCATGAATGTCATACTGCGCACAAACCATGGATTTACAATCGTTGCTACCTGTCGATGTACAAAAGTAGGGGCACTCTTTTTTTTACCCCTTTACTTGTGCACGGGCAGTTAGAGCCGCGCCCACGGCCACACTGAGCAGGGCAGAAGAAGGAAGCCGAAGCACAAGGCAACCAAAGCAACGCCAAGACCAAGAGACACAAAGAGCAAGAGGGCAAAGCGGACTCCCCGGGCAAAACCCTTGCCGGGGCAGCCTCCGCAGCCCCGGCAAGAGCCTTGCCGGGGCAACTTTCCCGACGCCAGCAGAGCAAGCCACCCTTGAGCCCGCGGGTTCCAACACCACCAACCAACCACATTGGAACCAAGGCTCGGGAGGCGCCTCTGTGGTGGCATGCAGATCTTCGTCAAGATCATAAACACACAAGATCAGATGAGGACCAGAAGACGACGACCCTCGGCGAGATCCTTGCCGAGGAAATCCACAAGACCCCCGGCAAGACCCTTGCCGGGGACGACAACGGTGCTGCGGCGAGACCCTTGCCGGGGCCCCAGCAAGGCCCTTACCAAAGACACTTACGGGGCCACGGCCAGGCCCACGTCTACCAAGACTACACCGCCGCTCCCATACAGCTGCTAGCTCAACCAGCTGGGCAGGCACCTGCGTGGCAGTGTGCGGCCTCTACACCGACTCAGCTAGCACCTACGTGGTGGCATGCAGATCTTCGTGAAGACTCCACCACCGCGCCAGCCCAGCAGCCAGCCAACGTGGCGCTGCAACGCCTCGTCAGCTCGGACGCGCGTCGCAGCCAGGCGAGGCGGCGACAGCTGGGACGAGCTTCCTTGCCGTCCCCGATAAAGCAAGAGGGGCACGTCAGCAGCGCATTGAATGCGTTTGTCTGACGGTGCCAGGGGATAGACTCATCGACTATAGACCTTTCCACCTCCTGTGTGCCACTGTGGCAACCCCTTTTGTCTATAAAAGGAGGCCCGAGGCGACCAGGAGAAGGATTCGGATCTTTTGGACGAGGGACACACCGTAGCTAGTTCAAGAACTCAAGAACACTCAAAAACATACACCAAAGCAGGACTAGGGTTTTACGCATCCTCGCGGCCCGAACCTGGGTAAACGATCTTTGTGCTTCCTGTCAGACCCGCTCTTTGCACAACCCCGCGCCCGCCAACCATAGAAGGGGTCCCAGTGATCCCATAGGTGTCGTTTCCCCGACATCTTTGGCGCACCAGGTAGGGGGCGCAGTTGTGAAAATCCGGTCTAGCGGTTAGCCTAGAAGTTCTTCATCGCCATGGCTCCTAAGAAGAAGATGATCACAGTGATCGGTTCATCTGGAGCCAGACGGCCCGTACCGGTGCGGGCGAGCAGCGGGCCGGTCGCAGACAGAACCCGAGGCGCGGCCCGTGAGCACCAACATCGCTCTGGCAGTCAGAGCCCGGCGAGAGGAATCGTTCGCGCGCAAGACGACGGGCCGCACGTCGCCGAACCCAGGACGAAGCTGAGCCCCCCGCAGGCGGCGCGGGGCCCTCCAGGGGTGGCGCCGTGCCACCTATGGGCGGCGCAGCAACCTCAAAGACACCTACACCGGCGCCCCCAACGCGCTCTTCCCAGGGTGTGCGCGACGAGCAGCGTCACCACGCTGGTGATCCCGGACGCCGCCATGGGAAGAGTCCTGTGCATCATTCGCGGGACGAAGGAGGCCAGCACGCCCGCCGAAGTGCTGGCGAAAATGGCGCGCAGCCGCCAGGCCATGATAGAGCTCCTTTTAACGTGATTAGAAGTCGGAGCGCGTCACGGTCCACGCAACTTTCGCCGCCACCCACGCCAGCAGAAGCTTTGGCGCGCGTGCAGCTGCTCCTCGACTTCCCTCCTACAGCGGAAAAGCTCGATGAGTGGAGAGCCACCATCCGGAGCCTCGTCGGTGTCGCCAACAAAGATGAACCGCGACTGGCGGGGCCCTCGGGCCGACACTCCGTCGAGCCACCACATGCCAGCGGTGGAAGGACCGGAGGTGCTGCAGCCACAGTGCACTCTCCTCCCCCACGCTAATTGCCGCGGGTGCCGGTCCGTCGTGATGATGCTAGTGATAACATTTCCATAGCGTCGTCCGACCCACGGACCCACCGCGATCAGCGCCAAGTTCTTCGGGAGCGAGCCCATGAAGATGCCCGAACCACCATCGAGCGCCGGCGCGATGCGCGCCACCAGTCAGATAGGCGGGCGGGGCCCACTATGGACCACCCAGCGCGAGGAGGCTCCGGTGGCCTACCCTACGAGGTGGGTTGCACCGCCTTTACCCGTGAGCTGCGGAAATTCCAGTGGCCGTCCCACCGCACGTTCAAGCCCGACGTTGGCAAGAAGTGTCGGATCACGGGTTCCGGCAAAACACTTAAGGTTCAAACACCTGGGTGCGCGCAAAGTTCTCCCCCTGCCGATCCACGTCCTAGCTTGCTCGAACTCATGAACTCAACACAAGGGACACAAGATTTATACTGGTTCGGGCCACCGTTGTGGTGTAATACCCTACTCCAGTGTGGTGGTGGATTGCCTCTTGGGCTGATGATGAATAGTACAAAGGGGGAAGAACAGCCTCCTGAGGATGAGGTGTTCTTGCGCTTGGCGAACTTGTGTGGGTGAGGATTACTCAAGATGAGATGCCTCCTACTATGGTGGCTAGTCCTATTTATAGAGGCCCTGGTCCTCTCCCCAAATATCAAGTGGGAAGGGAGCCAACAACGGCCAATTTGAAAGGGGACAACTAGTACAGCTTATCCTGACAAAAGCGGTCTTCGCCTGCAAAAGGCTCTGGTGGTGACGCCGCCTTGGGCTCCATGGTGACCTCCATCTTGCCGTCCTGCTGGTCTTGGTCTCGTTGCACTGATATGGAAACCTTTGCTAGATGCCACAGTACCCCGCGCCTGCGCTTGCCTCCTTAGCATCAAAGAGGAAACAAGGACGCTGCGCGCGCTGGCGCCCGCCTGGTCTCGATTGTCATGGCTCACGTCACGAGAACCTCGCGAGGTTTGCCTTGCCTTGATCTCTCTGCCCCTCGCGAGCCTGCCTGGCGAGGCCCCTCCTGAGGAGGTCTTGCGTCGTCCGCCTCGCGAGGCTTGGCCCCTCGCGAGGGTCTTGGATGCCTTGTTGATGAAGATGGGCCGTACGGGCCTGCTAGCAGAGCCACGCCGTGGGCCGCAGGCAGGCAGGTCTGGGGACCCCCATTCCCAGAACGCCGACAGTAGCCCTCGGGCCCAAGGCGCGCTCGGGCTTGGCTTCCAGGCGAAGCCAAAGGTCAAGTACGGAGCGCCGCGGGCCCCAACAGCCTGCGGCCTTGGTCGATGCGTGGCGGCTTATTGGTCGTGGGCGTCTCCGCTTCCCCACGCTGCCTTGGAATCCGCCTGGCTATGCGGCCCCCGCAACCTACACAATTATTCTTCCATCGCCCGCGCCATTCTTCCCCGATTCCTCTGCTTCCCCGAGACTCTGCTCCTCCTCCCAATCTGGCCCGCACTCCGCCCACTCCATCGCCATGGCGCCGAAACAAGCTGACAAGGGGAAGAAGCCTCTATCTTCTGCTGGCGCGCCTTCGGCCATCGAGCCCGCGGTTGGCCGATCGCTGGTGCTCAATGATGAGGCCATGGGCAAGGTGCGCCCCATGCTCGCCTCCAGTTTCAATGAGTGGGGGAAGACGGAGGCTTGGCCTGCGTCTCGTGCTCGTATTGACCGGGCAGCCACTGAGGTCCCAATCTTCATCGATGCTCTTTGGGCTGGCCTGGTCCCCCCTTTCTCCGCCTTCTTCAATGCAGTGCTGGAACACTATCAGATCCACTTGCTACATCTCGACCCCCAATCCGTGACCCTCCTTGCTGTTTTCGCCTTTGTGTGTGAGGCCATGGTGGGCATTGCCCCTCCCATGGCCCTTCTTCGCCACTTCTTCTCGTTGCACCTGATTGATCCTCGACAAAGCTTGGGGTGCGTGAGCTTCCAGGCTGTGGCTGCAACGGCAGGCGCAGGGATCGACTTCGAGCTTCCTCCATCCATGAGCGAGTCTCGGACACGGTGGGTATTTGTCGATGCCGGGGTGCTCAGCCCTCTGCTCCATTCTCCGTCAGCACCTGCCGTTCCCAACTCCAATTGGGGCCACGAGAGGCTCACGAGCTCCTGTCTTGTCCCCGTCTGGCTCAGGCTGAGGAAGTTGAAGGACCGCGGTGTGACTGCGCCTATGGTAGTGAAGGAGTTCATTAGGCGCCGAGTCGCTCCGCTTCAGCGCCATTCTCGCCCAATGTGGGCTTTGCTCAGCAGTCAGGACCATATGAGGCTTCAGGAGCCCGGGCTCCCTCTTGAGACGCGGCGAACAATGCTTGAGGTCCTGACGGGTGTCCCTTCGCCGGACGACATGCCTGGGAAGAGCTATCTGCTGTACCGCTGTATGAACAAGGTAGAATTTGCAGAGCACATGCCTTCCTTTAATGAGTGGGGGTTGCGCCCGGACGGCCTGGTGGGGCCCCGCGAGAACCCCGTCAACGTGGTTCCCTTCTTCGTCACTCGCGCCGAGCTCGCCCCGAAGGTGGATGCAGGGGGGCGAGCACCGCCTGAGGCTGGCGGCCCAAGTGCTGAGGTGCAGATGTCGTCTGGGGCTCCTGGGGCGTCGTCCTCAGGAACTCATGGTCCTTCCCCTGGGGTGTCGGTCGCTGAGACTATGCAGCGCACGGCTCCCGAGGCCAAAGCTCCGGAGGTCTCGGGAGGTCGCGGTGAGGCGGCACCCGACTGCTCTCCATAGCTCGGCACCCCTGAAGCTGTCCCTTCGAGCGCTTCTCTGGTCGCTCCCCGTGCCGACCGCCACGTCCAGCGCTTCGGCCGGCTTTGCGTGGACTTCGAGGAGCTCCGCAAGAGGAAAGGATCCCCAAGCAGCAGTGGTATCTTCGAGCCATTGAAGCAAAGGAAGTACATCGCCGTCGACGAGTAAGTACTGTACCTTAGTGATTTCTTGAGTGCTGCTTTTCCTTCCTGACGGTGGTCGTTCAGGGTCCCTTCCGCCAAGGCCATTGCATCTCCTGAGGAGCAGCCTCCTCTCTCCTCGACTTCCCCGCTGGCCTTGAGCGCCCCGCGCCCGCGCGCCGCTCCTGGTGCGGGGTCGGTTGGAGAGGCGCGCTCGCCTTCATGGCGCCTTGAGCCCACAGCCTCGTCGCCCCTCCTCGGCGGCCTTGCTTGGAGCTTGGCGGGCGTGCCCAGAACCCCTCCTCTGGTCATGGATGGTGGCTGGTTGGTTTCGGTCTTCGGCTCCTCTCTAGGCAACGGGCCCCGTAGTTCGGGCCCCTCGTGAGGCCCGGCTGGTGCCTGGGGCAGCGCCAGCCCCCAGCCCCCTGCTGAGAGGGGGCGCACCGCTCTAGGCCTCGCCCACAGCCCCCGTGGCGGAGGACGAGATGGGCCGTGCACTTGAGTTCGAGCACGGGCGGAGCATTGTTCGTCATGAGCTCTTCCAGGAGGCGATGGGCGCGATGAACCGACTCGGCGAAGAACTTGCGGGTGTCGACGCGCGCCTTGAGGCCGCGGGTCTTCGGTTGGCGGAGGAGTGGCACAAGTTGAAGGTGGCTATCAACCTCGGCCGTCGTCAGCGTGATCTTAACAATGCGAAGGCCGAGGCATCTCTTAAGGTCTCTCGTGAGGCTTGCTCCAGAGCTTTGGAGGAAGCTCGCGAGGCTGACCACCGTCGTGAGGCTGCGGAGAAGCGCACGTGGGAGCTCCGGGCCTGGAGCACGTCCCTGGAGCAGCAGGTGGAGGTGTGCAAAGCCGTCCTTGCGTCGCTTAGGGGGACGCCCGCCAAAGAAGAAGAGATCCGGAGGCACGAGGAGGCGCTGGCACTGGAGGCCGTGGAGCACAGCCTTGAGCTTGAGCGGCTGGAGACGAGGGAGCGTCAAGTTGCCCAAGCGGAAGATGCCATTGGTGCGCGCGAGGCCAAGGCTCAGGAGGAGGTCGATCGCCGGGTGGCCAAAGTTTGCGCGGGTCTTGAGGGTAGGTATGACCTGAAGCTGCAGCCTGTGGAGACTGAGGCTGCAGGCAGGGCCGCTGCCCTTGGGCCCAGGCTCGTTGAGGTAGAGAGGCGCGAGGAGGCCATGGCAGCTGCCCTGGTCACGGCGCAGGCGGAGTTGGCCTCCGCCCGCGCCGAGCTGCTCTCTCTTCAGAAACGGGCCGTTGCACGGCTGAATAGGGGGAAGTGCTTCAGCGGCGCACATTGGAGCGCGAGCACGCCCCCATGCTCCAGGTTCTCAGGAACAGGGCTAACACTGCGCTGGGCCATATCTGCGACGAGAATGCCCCTTATCCTCATACGGACGACTACGCCAGCCATCTTCGCTTCTTCTCCAACGTGGTGGCGCGTCTTGAAGCTTGATCCGATAGAGCTCGCCAGCTTGTCGAAGAGAGGAGTCGCGGCTTGCTTGGGCACGCGTTCTTCCGTGTCTTCAGCCACCTCCAGAACACCTACCAGGATGTTGACTTTGACGCCGCCATCGCCCCTGTTCCGCAGGCCATCCGGGGCGACCTGGCGCGGTGGGTGGAGGACAACGTGGACACACTAGTCATAGCCTTCGCTTCTGAAGACGACGCGGTGGTGGTCACTGCAGACGAAGGCGACATGGTTGACGACAACGATGCCGGCGCCGGTGAAGGTGGAGGCGACGCCAACGATGGCGACAGCGACGCCAGCGGTGCGTCTGAAGATGACATGGGGGACGCGGTGAGCGATATATCTGGCTGATCCACGTTTCCCTGCTGTTTACCCTGTAAAAACTTGGGTGTGGCCCCTAAAGATTGTAAGAGCATTTTGAGAGGGGGAGCCCCTCATGTAAACAAATCGCAGTTTTTATTCTTCTATGTCAAGTTGGGTATGCGTCTTTGCGTGACCGTGAGTCCGATGGAGGGTCTTCGGTGTGGCTTACCTTAGCCAGCGCATGCCCCGAGCTGGGTTGTAAGGTCATGAGCTCTTGGGGAACTTCTGAAGAGTCTGCTGACTCGCCCAAGAGGGCCTCGCGAGAATCCGGCGCCGATAGTGGCGTCGATGCGCGCGGCGCGCATGCTGGGCCTTTCCCCGCTCGCGAGGAGCCCGCGAAGGGGAGGCAGCGAGCGTTAGCTCCGGGGTAAGGCAAGAACCAGATAGCGAGAAACCGTCGAACGAGAAAAGGCACCCCCGCACTCATCAATTAAAATTCAATTTCAACTCAAATCCAAATCCAAAAGGCAAGGCTACAGAAAAGAGATCCAAAGAAAATGGCCGCGTCCGGCGCATAGTCTAGTCTTCTTGTCTTCGAGTCTTCTCACCAGCGCGGAGCTAAGTGCTGCCACTAGGATGTGGGAGGGAGCCCTCGAGGCCCGAGGGCGGCTCTCCTGAGGCTCCGGGGCGTGTATAGCCCCACTCATTATTACGTGAGAGTGTCACGGGCGGCGATCTTCACAGCTGTGAGCCTGACTTCATATCACCAGACGAGGGCCCCGCCTTGCGCCACCCTCTACCACCGTTGGGACGACCGGAGACCAGGACGGCACCAAAGGGGCAGAGGGGACACCAGCGGCGCCCTCGGAGACCACGGGTCCTCTGCCGGGGCAGAGCTCGCCGGCGCCTCCCCGGCAGAGGGCCTACCTCCGGGTAACGCCTTGCTCCGTGCAACGCGGGGAGGGGCCTTGCTCCTGGCTCCTCCCACGCAGCCCCCAGTGGGTCTCTCATAATGGGGCGGGCATCGCCGTGCCGGAACCATCACCTGGCGCCGCGACCTGGTTCACCTGTGACTCATGGTTAGCGTAAGCTTGTCCCTGAGGGATTAGTGGTACCCTGTATTTGTGGTCGACGGTGCGGCTGGTGGGGCTCTCTGGCGGCTCCTGGAAGGTTTCAGCTCCTAATGCCTCCTCCTCCCATCCTGGTCCGAGAAACGAGCCGGGGTCGTCCTCCAGCGTGTACTCCTGGTCCATCATGCGGGGCACATAGGCCTCCGAGGCCGCTGCCCCGAAGACCTCGCCGAAGCGCCCCACACTCCATGTTGCTCGGCCGGTCACGCCACCCTGAGGGTGGCAGGGCGGTGCTCCGATGGGGCCGTATGCGGCAACACTTGTGCCCGCACCCATCTGGGGTGGTGCGGGCGTGGCAGGGCGCCCTCTACCGTGGGTCATGTTGACGTCGACGAGGCTCCCGGGCGCACCCGGGAGCACGCGGGCGCAACATGGCCCGCCGTGGGGCCTAGCCGCCGCCTGAGGCGTGAGCTGATAGCAGAAGGGCGGCGCTCTCGTGGCCGCCGCGTCCAGTAGCTCGGCGATGCGTTCCAGCAGCGCATCCCGGCTGCTCTCCATCAGTTGGCACCGCAGCAGCTCCCGCGCCACTGTGAGTGCGGCCCGCATGTTCGCCTGCTCCCGCCGGGTGTGTGGCGCCGTTGCCGCGGCGTGGCTTGCGGCCCTTGCAGCGGCTCACGCTTGTCGTGGAGTAAGGGTGGACGGCGCCTGGCCGCGCCGCCCGCACCCAGCAGCGTCAGGTGGCGCTCGTGCCACCTGGAGTGCGGGGTTGAGGTCTTCTTGGGCAGGTGGCGCCGCCCGGGCGGGCCAGGCTGCCCAGCGATCGGCGTCAGCCCTCGGGTCGCCGGACATCGGAACCGCGGAGCGTCGGCAGATCGACTGGTGGGGAAGAGGCTTCGGTGCACCCCTACCTGGCGCGCCAAATGTCGGATCACGGGTTCCGGCAAAACCCTTAAGGTTCAAACACTGGGGTGCGCGCAAAGTTCCCCCCCTGCCGATCCACGTCCTAGCTTGCTAAGATCTCAAGAACGAACTCACGAACTCACAACACAAGGGACACAAGATTTATACTAGTTCGGGCCACCGTTGTGGTGTAATACCCTACTCCAGTGTGGTGGTGGATTGCCTCTTGGGCTGATGATGAACAGTACAAAGAGGGGAGAACAGCCTCCTGAGGATGAGGTGTTCTTACGCTTGGCGAACTTGTGTGGGTGAGGATTACTCAAGATGAGATGCCTCCTACTATGGTGGCTAGTCCTATTTATAGAGGCCCTGGTCCTCTCCCCAAATATCGAGCGGGACAGGAGCCAACAACGGCCAATTTGGAAGGGGGCAGCTAGTACAGCTTATCCTGACAAAAGCGGTCTTCGCCTGCAAAAGGCTCTAGTGGTGACGCCGCCTTGGGCTCCATGGTGACCTCCGTCTTGCCGTCCTGCTGGTCTTGGTCTCGTTGCACTGATATGGAAACCTTTGCTTGATGCCTCGGTACTCCGCGCCTGCGCTTGCCTCCTTAGCATCAAAGAGGAAACAAGGACGCTGCGCGCGCTGGCGCCCGCCTGGTCTCGATCGTCATGGCTCACGCCACGAGAACCTTGCGAGGTTTGCCTTGCCTTGATCTCTCCGCCCCTCGCGAGCCTGCCTGGCGAGGCCGCTCCTGAGGAGGTCTTGCGTCGTCCGCCTCGCAAGGGTCTTGGATGCCTTGTTGATGAAGATGGGCCATACGGGCCTGCTAGCAGAGCCACGCCATGGGCCGCAGGCAGGCAGGTCTGGGGACCCCCGTTCCCAGAACACCGACAAGAAGTACAACGGCAAGACCCACCCGTCGGAGTTCCTCAGCATCTACACCATCGCGATGCTAGCCGCTGGAGCTCGTGACGACAAGGTGCTTGCCAATTACTTCCCGTTGGCGCTGGAACCCAATGTCATGTCTTGGTTGATGCACTTGCCGGCGGATTCCATTTCTTCTTGGTCGGATCTGTGTCATGAGTTCATTGGTGCCTTCACTGGAGGCCACCAAGCTCATGGCCAGGCAAGCGATTTGCACATCATTCCCCAGAAGGAAGGTGAAAACCTGCGCAAGTACATACAGAGGTTCAGCCGGGTGCAATACAACATCCAGATGTTCATCCCGCCGCCGTGATCAGCGCGTTCCATCAGAATGTGCGCAACCGCAAGATGCGTGAAGAGCTGGCGATGAACAAGGTTAAAGATGTGGCCGAGCTTTATGTTCTGGCTGATAGATGCACCCGAGCTGAAGAGGGAAGGAAGTACCCCGGCGAGGACGTCGGTGGGGAAACCGACTCCGCGGATGAAGATGCCGCCGCCCTGACGAAAAAGGGCCGGCGCCGCAACAGGAAGCGTAAGGGCAAGGCCGTGCTTGCCGTCGAGGGATCCGATGACACCGGCGCCGTCAAGAAGGCCAAGGCAGACGACCCCGACAAGGAGATTGTCGGGTGCGCCGCTTGTCGGGCCTTGGCGGCTGCCGACAAGCCAGGGGGCTCCAACAAGCAGTATTGCAAGATCCACCGCACCGACGGCCACGACCTCCAGAACTGCCGACAAGTTGAGCTGCTTGCTGAAAAGCAAAAAACTGAGTATGAGAGGTGGGACAAGGAGAAGGGTCAGGATGGTGCCGAAGGATCCGGTAAGAAACATGGCGGCCAAGGAGGCCGCGGCGGCAAGGATAACCAGCAAGAGAGGCCCGCTCGGGGCCGCGACAAGAAGCAGGAAGACGACGATCATGACGAGGACGATGAGTCCGACGAGCATGAGTTCCAGAAGGCTACAGAGGCCATGTGTGTCGATGGTGGCGCTTCGTTGCATACTTCTCACCGCCAGCTCAAGCAATGGGCGTGTGAGATTACAGCAGCGGAGCCGTCGTTCGACGCTCAGAAGCCGCTGAAGTGGTCCAGCATGCCTATCATCTTTGACACCGAGGACCACCCTGATCGCACAACTGCGGTCGGGTGTTTGCCATTGTTGGTTTCACTAACGATACGCAACCTCAAGGTGAACAAGATGCTGGTTGACGACGGGGCCGGTCTGAACTTGATCTCACCCGTTGTGATCAAAAGGCTGCAAATTCCTGATGGAGACCTCGAGGAAACAGGCACGTTTCAAGGGGTCAATCCGGGAAGGAGCCAGCTAAAGGGTACGGTCACGCTGCTTGTGACGTTTGGAAGCGAGTTGAACTACAGGACGGAGAGGATTGTCTTCGATGTAGCCGAGATCCCCTTGCCCTACAATGGGATCCTCGGCCGCCCGACACTAGCCAAGTTCATGGCGGCGTCGCATTACGCCTACAACACGCTGAAGATGCCTGGGCCGATGACCATCATCACCGTTCCCTACGACAAGAAGGATGCGTTGATCTGCGCCGACCTACTCTACCGGGAAGCAGTTGCAGCAACTGCCGCCAAGGCACTTGCTCCTGCCGCTGAAGCCCCGGGAGGGAAGAAGAAGACCGGCAAGACCTCTCGCACCCACTCCGGCAAGCGCACCTCTATGGAGTGTTCTGCTACCGTTGAGGACGTGCCAGAGAGCTCCACCGGCAAGAGCAAGAAATCTAGAGCTGCACCACCAGAGACTAAGAAGGTGTCCATCAAGGAGGATGGCACGGGAGGAGCTTTCACCATAAGCTCCACCCTCGACAGCAAATAGGAAGGCGCGCTCATCACCTTCCTATGGGCGAATGTCGATGTGTTTGATGGCAAGCATCCGACATCCCCAGCGTTCCCAGGGAGGTGATTGAGCACCACCTTGCTGTCTGTCCTCATGCGCGGCTCGTCAAGCAAAAGGTCAGGAAGCAGGCTTTGGAAAGGCAAGAGTTCATCACAGAGGAGATCAGGAAGTTGGAAGCGGCAGGCTTGGTGAGAGGAGTACTCCATCCGACGTGGTTGGCCAATCCGGTGGTGGTGCGCAAGGCAAATGGGAAGTGGAGGCTGTGTATTGACTACACAGATGTCAATAAGGCTTGTCCCAAGGACCCTTTCCCATTGCCGCGCATCGACCAGATTGTTGACTCCACGGCCGGGTGTGATCTGTTATCGTTCCTTGACGCCTACTCAGGATACCACCAGATCTTCATGACAAGAGAAGTCGAAGAAAAGACAACAATCATCACCGCATGTGGTACATATTGCTTTTTACGGATGCCTTTCGGGTTGAAGAGTGCTGGCTCAACATTTGCAAGAGTAGTCCAAATTGGTTTTGAGCCCCAGCTACATAGAAATATGGAAGCATATATGGATGACATAGTGGTCAAAACCAAGGACAGGGCAACACTTGTACAAGACTTAGAAGAGACGTTTGCAAGCCTGTGCAAGATCAACCTCAAGTTGAACCCTGAGAAGTGTGTCTTCAGCGTTCCGTCCGGCAAACTTCTCGGGTTCTTTGTGTCACAGCGTGGGATCAAGGCAAACCCGGACAAGATCAAGGCTATCGAGCAAATTGAGGCGCCCAAGTGGATCAAGGATGTACGTCGGCTCACTAGCTGCGTTACCGCCATGAGCAGATTCATCTCCAAGTCCATCGAGCGCGCCCTCCCCCTTTTCAAAATCTTGAAAAAGGCGGGACCAATGGAATGGACCCCAGAGGCCGAAGCAGCGCGACAGGATTTGAAAAAATACCTCTCCTCTACGCCGATACTAGTTGCGCCTAAACCACAAGAGCCATTGCTGCTGTACCTAGCGGCAACGAATCAAGTGGTCAGCGCCGCGCTAGTGGCACAGAGGGAGGTCGATGAAGAGGCAGTGGCAATGGCAAGACCGGCGGATGGCGAGTCAGGGCCCGCCCGGCAGGGCAAGGCCCCCGGCAGAGCCTGACGCCATCAGGACGGGGCCCGCGCAACCAAACGAAGTGGTGCAGAAGAAGAAGATGATGCATCACCCGGTTTACTTCGTCAGTTCCTTCTTGCAGGGGGCTAGGTCAAGGTACTCCGGTGTGCAGAAATTGCTCTTCGGCCTCCTTATGGCCTCGAGGAAGCTGCGTCATTACTTCCAAGCCCTCGAAATCACCGTCGTCACCCGCCTCCCGTTGCAACGGATATTGCATAACCCAGACACATCCGAGAGGATTGTGGAGTGGGCCTTGGAGCTGTTGAGCTTTGGTTTGAAGTTTGAAAGTACTTCGACGATCCAGAGCAGAGTCTTGGCGGAGTTCATTGCGGAATGGACTTCAACGCCCGACGAAGAGATCCAGGAGACCACTCTCCCCGGCAAGGAAGCAAGTCGCAACTGGGTCATGTACTTTGACTGGGCTTTCTCGCTGCAAGGCACTGGTGCTAGTGTGCTGCTCGTCGCACCCACCAGAGAGCACCTCAAGTATTAATCCAGATGCACTTTCCCAGGGAGATGTCCACAAACAACACTGCCGAATATGAGGGGTTGCTTGCCGGTCTCAGGATCGCAGCAGACCTCGGGGTTAAGAAGCTCATCGTCAGGTGTGTTTCACAGCTTGTCGTCAAGCAAGTCAATAAAGATTATCAGAGCCCGTTGATGGAGGCCTACGTAGATGAGGTGAGGAAGCTGGAAGAGCGCTTTGACGGTATACGAGCAGAGCACGTTCTCCGAGCGAAGAACGACATCGCCGATTACCTGTCGAAGCGCGCTGCCTTCAAACTACCTGTGGAACCAGGTACTTTTGTGCTTCGGTTAACTCAGCCATCTGTTGAACCACCAACAGAGCAGAACAAGCGGAGGAAATCAGGCCTCGGCAAGTACTTTCCTGCCGAGCTCCCAGGAGCCGCCGGCAAGGATGCTGTCGTGGATGCTGAGCCTGCCGTGGGGCAACCGACTCCGATAGGGCGTCAAGCCCTGGCCGTAGAGACAGCCACTCCCATGGCGGAGGAAATGCCTTTAATCCTTGCCGTCGAGCCCCAGGCTCCGGCATGGTCACAGCATACTATCCGGTTCCTCCAAACAGGGGAACTTCCCGAGGAGCAAGAAGAAGCGGAGAAAGTAGCCTGTCGGTCTGCCATGTATCAGTTCGTCGATGACGTCCTGTACAGAAAAAGACCGAACGGTGTGAAATTGAAGTGCATTCCCCGGGAGGAAGGACTGGAGCTGTTGGCAGAGATACATGGAGGCATATGTGGCTCCCACATAGGGTCAAGGGCCCTTGCCGGCAAGGCATTCCGGCAAGGTTTCTTCTGGCCCACTGCCCTCCAGGATGCAACGTCACTAGTAACTAGGTGTGAAGCGTGCCAGTTCCATTTGAAGAAGCTTCATCAACCAGCTCAAGCCCTTCAAACAATTCCTCTCTCCTGGCCATTTTCGGTCTGGGGCCTCGACATATTGGGCCCTTTCCCCCACGCTATCGGGGGCTTTGAGTACTTGTACATTGCAATCGACAAGTTCACAAAGTGGCCGGAGGTGGAGGCAGTGAGGAAGGTGACAGCACAGCCAGCCGTCAAGTTCTTCAAGGGGCTAGTCTGCCGTTTTGGTGTGCCAAACAGAGTCATCACCGACAACGGCACGCAGTTCACAAGCCACACCTTCATGCAATACATCCAGGACCTCGGCAGCAAGGTCTGTTTCGCTTCCGTGGCACACCCACGGAGCAATGGCCAGGCGGAGAGGGCAAATGCTGAAGTACTGCGAGGCCTGAGAACAAGCTGCACAAGAGCGGAAGGCGCTGGATTGATGAGTTGCCGACGGTTCTTTGGTCAATCAGAACGACACCAAATGGAGCCACCGGCCAGACACCCTTTGCCCTGGTATACGGGGCAGAAGCAGTTCTCCCCACGGAACTCACATACGGGTCACCTCGAGTGCTCCCTTATGACGAGTTTGAGCAAGAGCATTTGCGGCAAGATGACGTAACGCTCCTCGAGGAAGATCGTCTTCATGCGGCTGTGAGAGCAGCGCGCTACCAGCAAGCCTTGCGCCGCTACCATAGCCGCAAGGTTCATGCCCGAAGCTTTGAGGAAGGCGACCTTGTTCTTCGGCGCGTTCAGTCGGCCAAGAATTCCAACAAGTTGACGCCGAAGTGGGAAGGCCCTTATCGGGTAATACGAGTCACCAGGCCTGGTGCAGTCCGCCTGGAGACCGAAGATGTTATTCCAGTGAGCAACACTTGGAACATCGAACATCTTCGTAAGTTTTACCCATAAGGCGCGGTTGCCGGGCCCCCCGGCAAACCACCTTTTGTACAAGCCTTGCCGGCGAGGCATGTAACCCTCTGTACAAAGCCAGGCGCAGACCCTGAGCATAAATAAACGAAGTGCTGGCGCCCTAAGTTTTAGCATGCATGCTAGGTCAGGTCTCTCCCTCGGTTAGGGTTGATAGTGCTTAGCGGCGACTAACCACTAGCATAGAGGTCGAGTGTGCGTCTCTCTGTTCCTTTCCGTCCTCTTTGGTTCGCAGGGTACATGGATGTTTCTACTAAGCTGTTTGGAAGGAAGAGAACAAGTTGACATTCTGGCCCCGACAAGCCAAGGTTGTTGGGGGCTGCAGACGTAAGAATCCAACCACGGCAAGCCAAGGCTGTCGGGGGCTGCGGATCCAGATAAGTCTTTCATCCCCAATTATGCCTTCCCATATGAAGTTAGGACATGTGAAACCTCGTTTTATTCCTAGGTCGCTGTGCTCCCCCTTCTTTCTGTACCCAGGAACTATTCCCTGGGTCAGAACTGGGTCGTACTCGCGGTGGCGAGGAAATAAGCGAAGGGCCTAACTCTACTTCACCCCTGCCTCCGCCAAGAGCGTGAGAATGGTCGAACGAAGTAAGGAGACGGCAAGGCCTGTTGCTGGGCGACAATGCTTATCTTAAAAATAACAAGGATTCACTCCTTGGCATGGGCCTCGCTCACGCACAAAGAACCCAGCAAGCACCCTTTTTCATTAAAAACGTCCCATACAGGTACAGTTCATACGGGATGAAAAACATGAGCAAGGGGATTACAAATTTTAGATCTAACAAGTGCCCGCAGGCTTACAAACTAAAAAGAGATAAGATGCCCGTAATCCCTTTCTTGTCCCTCTCCTCAGAAGATGGAACAAGGTAGCTGTAGGATCGAAAGTATGTCTAGAGGAGGGGGGTGATTAGACTACTTGGCCAATTAAAAATCTAGCCTTTTCCCAATTTTAGTTCTTGGCAGATTTTAGCCACTTAGCACAAGTCAAGCAATCAACCTACACATGCAATTCTAAGAGTATAGCAGCAGAAAGTAAAACAATTGCATATGAAGGTAAAGGGAGGAGTTTGAGGGAGCAAACACAATGTTGACACGAAGATTTTTTATCCGTGGTTCCGATAGGTGGTGCTATCGTACATCCACGTTGATGGAGACTTCAACCCACGGAGGGTAACGGTTGCCCGAGTCCACGGAGGGCTCCACCCACGAAGGGGCCACAAAGAAGCAACCTTGTCTATCCCACCATGGCCGTCGCCCACGAAGGACTTGCCTCACTCGGGTAGATCTTCACGAAGTAGCCGATCTCCTTGCCCTTACAAACTCCTTGGTTCAACTCCACAATCTTGACGGAAGCTCCCAAGTGACAGCTAGCCAATCTAGGAGACACCACTCTCCAAGAAGTAACAAATGGTGTGTTGATGATCAACTCCTTGCTCTTATGCTTCAAATGATAGTCTCCCCAACACTCAAACTCTCTCTCATATGATTGGATTTGGTGGAAAGATGATTTGAGTGGAAAGCAACTTGGGGAAGGCTAGAGATCAAGATTTATGTGGTTGGAATGGAATATCTTGACCTCAACACAAGTGTAGGTGGTTCTCTCTCAGAAAATGTATGTTGGAAGTGTAAGCATGTTCTGATGGCTCTCTCCACGAATGAAGAGTGGGTGGAGGGGTATATATAGCTTCCACACAAAATCTAACCGTTACACACAATTTACCAAACTCGGTGGGACCGAATCGTTAAACTCGATCATACCGATTTAGTTCATAATGTGACCGTTAGGATTTTCGGTGGGACCGACACGTCAACTCGGTGAGACCGATTTCGTTAGGGTTAGGGCATAACGTAATCTCGGTGAGACCGATTACACAAACTCGGTGAGACCGATTTTGGTAATAGACAAACAGAGAGTTCGTCAGGCAAACTCGGTGGGACCGATTCGCTCATCTCGGTTAGACCGAAACGCTACGAAAGGGAAACCGAGTGTTTGCATTGCAATCTCGGTGGGACCGATCGCTCATCTCGGTTTGAGCGAAACGTTACGAAGGGAAACAGAGAGATCACAATCCCATCTCGGTGAGACCGAGATCCCCATCGGTGAGACCGAAAAGACTAGGGTTTCTGGCAGTGGCTATGTCAACTGAACTCGGTGGCGCCGGATAGACAGTTTCGGTGGGGCCGAGTTTGACTTTTGGTTTGGGACATATGTGGATGTGAGAAAGTAGTTGAGGGTTTTCGGAGCATATCACTAAGCACTTTGAGCAAGAAACTCATTAAGCAACACCTCACCCCCTCTTGATAGTATTGGCTTTTCCTATGGACTCAATGTGATCTTGGATCACTTAAAATGAAATATGTAAAGTCCTGAGCTTTGAGCTTGAGCCAATCCTTTGTCCTTAGCATTTTGAGGGGTCCACTTTTCTCATCCATGCCATGCCAATCATTGAGCTTTCCTGAAATGTTTATCTTGAAATAGCATTAGCTCAATGAGCTATATGTTGTTAGGAATTACGAAAACCACCCAAGGATAGTTGCAATTTCAATCTCCCCCTTTTTGGTAATTGATGACAACATATAGATCAAAACTTCGGCAAATGGTAATAAGATTGAAAAACATCGTCGCTTTGAGAAGTATGTGATAAGCAAGAGCTGCCCCTAAATTTGTGCATTATTTAAAATTTGCTTTTGAATGCAAATGCACAATCGATTAGGATGATGGGTTACTCTTCCATGCCACATACATCTTGGTGGAGCGCTCAAAATGATAGAAGTTAAAAGCATGCACTCATCACCAAGCAAGTGAATGATCATATAAGGATATAAGAGATAATATCATCCAACAACCATTAAGGGTAGCATATGATCAAACACATGATCAAACAAGTATCTCACAAGCACATAAGTATCTCACACAATCAAGAGGTTCAACCAAAATAGCAAGAGAGATAGAAAGCAATACTCTCTCTCGAAGCCTATGATCTATACATTTTTCTTCCCCTTTGGCAACAAGTTACCAAAAAGTTCAAAAATGCATAGTGCTAAATGACTCTCAGGCTTGATCTTCGATAGGTGGTGTAGAGATGACTCCAAGGACGAAAGCTTCTGTTGATGTAGCTGGAACTGGTGGAGTGGCTGCTGGAGGTGGCACTGGAGCTATAGCTGCTGGAGCTGATGCTGTAGCTCTAGTATCTGTGACTGGCACTGCAGCAGACCTCTGGCTTTTGGGCACTCTAGCAAAAGCATCTGTAGTAGACTTGCGCTTCTTCTCCTCTGCTTCCTCCTGTAGCTGCTGAACTGCAGTTTGGATCTCAGTTACCTTGACATCAAGATCATAGAATTTCTGCTCAATCATCCTCTCCAAACTCTCCTGGTTTTGAGTCAGGGTGGCCAAGCCCTTCTCAATTCTCAAAGTGGATTGGATCAGATATCCAAGTTGATCTTGCTTGGATTTCAAGAACACTTGAGATGCCTCTTCAACAGTTGGCATCTTTGTAGCTTTCTCTGCCCTTGCCTTCTCTCTCTTCTCATGTGCTTGAGCTGATGAGGGTTCGTTTTCATTCATGACAATAGTGTTGTCTTCAAATTCAGAGTAGATGGGCAGGTGCTCCTTATCCAATAGATATTTGCATGTGCCCATCTTGGAGTTGATGAGCTCCTGAATTTGTGGGGCATACCCACAACTTCTCTTCTGATCAGCTGTTGTCCTTCTGATTGTCTCCACAATCAGACTCATGACTTTGAACTTTTGAGGCACATCAAACAAATGTAGCAAGTTGATAGCATGTCCTATGATCATCTTGTGATCACCTGACTTGGGTAGCAATGTGTGCCTTAGGATCCAGTTTATGGTAGGCAGACCAGACAACAAGAAGTGGACACATCCAAACTTATGAGTATCCAAAGCATCATCTGGGATCTCTCTGTACATGTTGGCCATCGTGTTATGGTCTTTCTTCTTTTCAGCATAAACATCCAAGTCATCCTCACTTTCTTCTGGGGCATTGATCAACTGAGCCCATTCTTCAATAGAAGATTGGTACCTTGTACCTTCAGACATCAAAATGATCTTCCCATCGAGGTAGAAGTGGGCAGTGGAGTAAAACTGCATGATCAGCTCATCATTCCACTTGGTGAGCTTCTGGGCAACAAATTTATCAACTCCACATGCTTTGAAGCTGTCATATACACCTGGATAGTGATCTTCATTCTCATTGATGTACTCCCAGTCAACCCATCTCATGTCACACACTATGGGCTTCTTGTCAAGAAAAAATGTCTCATAAAAGTCTTGCTGTTCCTTAGTGTGAAACCTGTAATCCACAACAGTTCTCCTTCTGACAGCATATGGATCAGATTGTCTCCATAATCTCAGTCATGAATCCTTCCTGATTTTCATGTTTTCTACAACAGGATGTGCATCATTGTGGTCAGGGATCTTGGGCTTCAGCTTTCTCAAAACAAGTGAGTCATCATCTTCTTCTTCAGCAGCTTCAGGCACTGGGGCATTGTTCTTCTCCTCAGCAGGAATACTGCTGGTGTTCCTCTTGGGTTTAGGCTTCTGAGCTGGAGCAGCAGCCTTGGGAGCAGCTTTGGGCTTAGATGGAGCAGCCCCTGATCTGATTGCATCCCCATGAGCTTCTGAGCTTTGGGTGCTGGTGCAGCATCCTCTTGGTCTTCCTCTTCTCTTTCAGAGTCTCTCTTCATTGAGGTCTTGCCAAGAATTCTGGCAGTAGTGGTTCTTGCCCTCTTCTTCTTCTTACCATCACCTGCTGCTTCACCATCTTCTGATTCAATGGTGAACTTCATAGTTTCACCTGTGGCAACTTTCTTTGGCTTGGAAGCTTCAGCAGTTGAGGCTTTGGCTTTTGACATTGGAACTCTTCTTGCTGGAGCCTTTGTTTTCATTCCAGGCTTTGTTGCAGCAGCAATGTTGTATTCCTTCTTCAGCACCTTCTTTCTTGAAGTGGCCTCATCCTCAACAGCCACATAATCTTCATCTTCAGAATCTGGGGTTTTCTTCTTCCTTGTCCTGGTAGCTGCCTTGGGCAAGTTACTAGGTGTGCTCCTGGTGCCCTCATCATAGCTTCCTGAGGGACTAGTTCCCTCACTCAACTGAACCTGCTCTTCAGACTTGTTCTGACTATCACTTTGATCAGACATCTCTTCAAGCTCACTGACAGCAGACCTTGTGAATAGGTTGTAGATGAGGTAGAGTAGATGAGAATCACAAAGTACAGAGGTTTTGCAAAATAATTGAGTCAAAAAGCTTAGTTTTAGTTCTCTACAGAAGTGATCTCGGAGCTACCGAATTGACAAACTCGATGATACCGAAGCAACACTTGGAACCTAAACTAGTGAACTCGGTAGGGCCGAGTCACTGTTCGGTGGCACCGAGATTGCTAGGGTTTCACAGAATCCTGAACTCAGTCACACCGATTTGCATGTTTCGGTCAGACCGAAAAGCGCATGTGCAATGGCCAAGGCCGAATCGGTGAGACCGATTTCTACAGTTCGGTCGGTCTGGGATGAGTTCTGCGGAGAGCTAACCCTAACATTTTCGAATCAATCTAGACCTAAGGAAGTTTTAGCTGGATGGATCAATCTCAATCGTGGCAAGAAACATGGCATTGTCCTTGTGCTAGGAATCGGAGTGGAAAAGATAGCACAAGGGGTCGAACACTTACCCTAGAGCGGTGAGTGTTCGCTACGGTGGCAACGATGGAGCAGATTGCCGTTAACGGCGGCGGAGACCAGCGGCGGGAGGTCGCTGGCGGTGAGAGGACGATCCGGAGACCCGAGGAGGCAGAGAAGGTTACGCGTGGGTGAAGGGTTTCGGAAAGTTTTCCAAAATTTGACCCGTCATTATATATAACCTGACCCTGTCGGTGTGACCGAGTGGAACAACGCGGTGGCACCGAGATGCAAAACTGCAGGCAGTTACTGCAACTCGGTGTGACCGAAAGGTTCTAATCGGTTGCACCGTGATGAAAACCTAGATCAACTAAATGTTCTCGGTAGGACTGAAAATGATGAATCAGTCAGACCGAAATGCACAAAGAGGTTTTGGAAGTTTAAGTCTATGACGAATCGGGGACTCCGAGTGCTCCTCACACAGAGTGGTTCGAATCTGACTTGATCAAACTTTGTGATGTAGCATGAATAGAGTTTGAGATGAGGAAAACATAGATAGCTAGAGGGAGTTCTTAGGCATTCTTGTCCATCCACTTGGCAAAAGAGAAAAAACCAAACAATCAAAGCAACAAGTGGATGTCCTCGAATGAGAAAAATATGCATTCAACATTCTCACACAATTAAAATGGCAAATGAAATATGTGACAAAGCATGCACAAACACTCTAGCATCTATCAAGCAATTGGTGATGACTAGGTCATCTATATATGAGTATATTGACTTAGGAGTCAAATGAGAACATTTGATCATAGGTCATACTCATCGTTTAAGCACAAGTGGGGTTACCACTTTTACATAAAGCATTGTTGTGCTCACACCATTAGAGTTGCTTTAGCTCAATTCTTAGAGTAAAGCTCCCCCTAGATGTGATATCCCCCCTAAGAGGGATGAACAAACCTTGGGTTTTGTCGATGATGACTTCATGTAGGTGTTGAAGATGTGGATGCTCAAAGTTGATGTAGATCATTCGGAGCAATCCATTGTAGTGAGTTGCACTTTCAATACCTAGACGGGTTAGTCCCACAAGGAACAAGCAAGGATATCCATAGACATAGAGTGATGTATACACAAGATGTTGTCCATGAAAGCATTAGGTTACCTTGTCCCTTGTCTTACCAACAAGAGGGTTTGTGACTGCTTGGACTAGTGCAAGATGTGGAAGTTGTTTGCACTCGTCATTGCCAAAATGATAAGAGTGAAGTATGTTGGCGGAGTCACCCTCAAGAACTCTCTAGTTCTTCTTCTTCAGGATCCACACCATCTTGATGGGAATCCTTGGAGTTGTAGTCGTACTTGATGAAGTAGAACTTGATGTAGTCTTGGGAACCCACTTGACTAAGGCCTTAGGTGCTTCTTCAAATGCATCAATTTCCTCTTGAAGCTTGTCCTTGACTTTTTGCTTGTGGTCTTGTGGTGGAAGATCATCTTGAGCTTGTGTTCCTTGGAAAGAAGTAGGATCATACTTCTCTTGTTGAGGAACAAACTTCGTCTTGGGGTATTGATCTTCTTCCCACTCAACTCCATTGGCATTGAACTTTCATTCAAAACCAACACCCTTATTCTACCGGTGCCTTCCTTGCTTGCGTACAATCACCTCAAATTGCTTACTTCCGGCAAGGCTCTTGTAAACACCCTTATCTATGATTCCCTTCAATAAGCTATTTTCTTGCTCAAGTGTAACTTGGCTAAGAGAATCATTAGTGGAATCACGAGAACTACTAGAAGCAACAACATTGGATTTAGCATGATTGTTGTTACTACTAGATGAAGAATCTTTGTTGTTCTTGTTGTTAGATTTAACTTGTGGCATGTAAGTAGACAAGAGTAAATGCTTGGCAATGTAAGAAGAACTTTTCTTGCGAAGATCATCATTGATTGCCTTTAAAAACTCATGCTCTTGCTCAAGGTTGAGCTTTTCAAAGCGTAGCTTCTCATGAGTCTTTAAAAGTTCTCGATGATCTTCCAAGGTTGTTTCATGAGCTAACTTAAGAGTGTTTAGTTCTTTAGTTAGATGCTCAATCTCCTTCTTATCCTCATCATTCGTTTTATCTTGATTACCATGATTAATAGCACATTCATCATAGTTTTCATAACTAGAGTTGTCAACAAGTAAATCATCATCTCCTAGCAAATCATCTTCATCACTATTGAAATCAACATACTCGGGGTGTGTTACCTTTGGACCTTTAGCCATGAAGCATCTCCCAATTCCTTCATTTGGTGATTCAAATATGTGGTAGGAGTTGGTTGTCACAAGTGCTAGTCCGGCAACACCTTCATCTTGAGTATATTCGGAGTCGGAGTGATAAATTCTTTCGGAGTGATTGTCGGAGTCGGAGCCGGATACCCATTCACCAACATGAGCTTGATGTCTTCTTTTTGTGTAGATCCTTGATGACTTATCCTTCCTTTCCAAATCTTTGCTTCTCCGAGAGGGTCTTCGTTCATAATGATCATCTCTACTCCTTCTTTCTCTTGGTGGTGATTCTTCTCTTCTACTCCTTCTTTTGGGAGAATCTTCTCTTCTTTTGTAGGGAGCCGTACACTCATTGGAATAGTGTCCGGATGTGACGCCCCCTGGTTTGACCGTACACTAATCATGCACGCAAATGTGTACGATCAAGATCAAGGACTCACGGGAAGATATCACAACACAACTCTAAAACATAAATAAGTCATACAAGCATCATAATACAAGCCAGGGGCCTCGAGGGCTCGAATACAAGTGCTCGATCATAGACGAGTCAGCGGAAGCAACAATATCTGAGTACAGACATAAGTTAAACAAGTTTGCCTTAAGAAGGCTAGCACAAACTGGGATACAAATCGAACGAGGCGCATACCTCCTGCCTGGGATCCTCCTAACTACTCCTGGTCGTCGTCAGCGGCCTGCACGTAGTAGTAGGCACCTCCAGTGTCGTAGGTGTCGTCGTCGACGGTGGCGTCGGGCTCCTGGACTCCAGCATCTGGTTGCGACAACCAGGTGGAAAGGAAAGGGGGAAAAGAGGGAGAGAAGCAACCGTGAGTACTCATCCAAAGTACTCGCAAGCAAGGAGCTACACTACATATGCATGGGTATATGTGTAAAGGGCCATATCAGTGGACTGAATTGCAGAATGCCAGAATAAGAGGGGGATAGCTAATCCTGTCGAAGACTACGCTTCTGGCCATCTCCATCTTGCAGCATGTAGAAGAGAGTAGATTGAAGTCCTCCAAGTAGCATCGCATAGCATAATCCTACCCGGCGATCCCCTCCTCATCGCCCTGTTAGAGAGCGATCACCGGGTTGTATCTGGCACTTGGAAGGGTGTATTTTATTCAGTATCCGGTTCTAGTTGTCATAAGGTCAAGGTACAACTCCGGGTCGTCCTTTTACCGAGGGACACGACTATTCGAATAGATAAACTTCCCTGCAGGGGTGCACCACATAACCCAACACGCTCGATCCCATTTGGCCGGACACACTTTTTAGGTCATGCCCGGCCTTGGAAGATCAACACGTCGCAGCCCCACCTAAGCACAACAGAGAGGTCAACACGCCGGTCTAAATCCTATGCGCGCAGGGGTCTGGGCCCATCGCCCATTGCACACCTGCATGTTGCGTACGCGGCCAGAAGCAGACCTAGCCTAGTGGCATTCCAGTCCAATCCGGCGCGCGCCACTCAGTCGCTGACGTCACGAAGGCTTCGGCTGATGCCACGACGCCGGGATACCCATAACTACTCCCGCGTAGATGGTTAGTGCGCATAGACCAAATGGCCAGACTCAGATCAAATACCAAGAACTCGTTAAGCGTGTTATGTTGAAGTAACCGCGGACGCCGTCCAGGGCCAGGCCCGCCTCTCTCCTAGGTGGTCTCAAACTGCCCTGTCGCTCCGCCACAAAGATCCACTTGCGGGTACTCCTACGAGCCGACCCGACTTTAGTCACCACATGTGTCATGTCTATAGTATATAAGTATATACCCGTGATCACCGCCCAAGTGATCACGGCCCGATAGTATAGCACAACAGACGGACAAGAATGTAGGGCCACTGATGGAAAACTAGCATCCTATACTAAGCATGTAGGATTGCAGGTAAAGGTAACAACAGTAGAAGCAAGGGCAGGCTATGCATCAGTATAGGATTAACGGAAAGCAGTAACATGCTACACTACTCTAATGCAAGCCGTATAGAGAAGAATAGGCGATATCTGGTGATCAGGGGGGGGCTTGCCTGGTTGCTCTGGCAAGTAGGAGGGGTCGTCAACTCCGTAGTCGAACTGGGCAGCAGCAGCGTCGGTCTCGTAGTCTACCAGAGAGAAGAGGGGGAAGAAACAGTAAATACAATGCAAACACAAGCACGACGATGCGTGACATGACAATGAGCGGTGCTAGGTGTGCCCTAACGCGGCAGTAGGTGGTACCGGCGAAGGGGGGAACATCCGGGAAAGTATTCCCGATGTTTCGCATTTTCGGACAAACGGACCGGAGGGGGAAAGTTGCAAGTTCGATAGGTTAGGGATGTGTGGCGGACGAACGGGCTGTGTATCCGGATTCGTCTCGTCGTTCTGAGCAACTTTCATGTACAAAGTTTTTCCATCCGAGCTACGGTTTATTTTATATTAAATTTTAAAGATTTAAATCATCTTTAGAATTTAATAAATTAATTTAATTCGTAATTTAATTAATGCATCAGCATGACGTCAGCATGACGCCAGCAGTCAACGTTGACCGTTGACCTGGTCAACCTGACAGGTGGGTCCCACCTATCATGGGCTGTTAGCTAATTAACTACTGTTTAATTAAATTAACTAATTAATTAGATTAATTTAAACAGGATTAATTAACTTAATTAATTTAGTTAGTTAATTAATTAATTAAATTTATTTTTATTATTTGTTTTATTTTTATTTTTTAAATTCTTTTTTTAACGTTCTCTGGGCGTGGGGCCCATCTGTCTTAGGCCCTAGGGGGTTCGGGCCCAGGGGCAGTGGCTCAGGGGCGCGAGGCCAGTGGCCAGGACGGCCTGCCGGCGGCGGGCACGGCCGCGCGTGGAGGGGGAGGGGCCATGGCCGAGCCAGAAGGGCGCGAGCGCGTGCGCGCAC